>NW_027553939.1:0-25458 GCF_045843805.1 Urocitellus parryii | reverse complement strand
TCTTCCAGGACCTGTCATCTGGCAGGGAAGACAGGTTAAATAAGTAATTAAAATAAAGGTGTGATGTATTACTGATAAGAAGTATGGATATTAAAGCCAGGATTCTGGTCAATGATTATAACGTTCAAAGAAATTGAAAGTAGTCTTCCTCATTTATGTTGATTAAATATTATAGAGAATACTTCTAAGAGAATAGTGTTTAGTGTTTTAAGCTCCATGTAGAATTTTGATCTCATCTCTGCTGTTCACTACCTTTTAGACAAAAAATTTGAACTTCTTGTATTGCTTCTCCCGCATACAAAAAAGAATCATGTTGTCTCTTCCTTATTTTTAGCAAATAGATATAAAGATGAATTTACATCATATATATTTTTTCATTTTTAGATAATGGTGCTACATAGATGGGATTTTATTCCTTTCCTCAAATCTATTTTTATACTAAAATTGAAAATTATTTTTCTAATTCTACTTTTTAAAGGCATGTGGCTATTTTTTTAGCTTTTAAGGTGATATCTGGACATTTCTCATAAAAAAAGTAATTGCAAAAGTCCTTTCTTGTCAATCTCGTGACATGGAACAATTGTGAGGTGGGTTGTATGCATATAAAGATGTTTAAGCAGAGTTTATTGATTGTAAATAAAATAGCTTAATTTTTTTAAAAAAAGACATGATTTTAAAGGTTTTTTTCTTATTAGTTCATTACAGTTTTACGTAATATTGGGGTTCATTCTGACACAATCATAAAGCATGGGATTAAGTGGCTCTGATTGGACCCCAGTGCTTCCCTTTCCCTCTCCCCTCCTCCCTCCCCCTGTTCCCCTTCCTTTACAATCCTGGTCATTCTTCTATTTCCTTGCAGATTTTTTTTTAAATTCCTGTCTTATGGTTAGAAACAAAGGCAGCACTCACTGTGGTATGTTCACTGTGTACCCAGGTTTGATCAGATTCCTTCTGCAGTTCTCACCCTCCCCGTCCTTACTTCCTTTCCTTCAATCCTTACCTCTGTTCCACTATCTCTCATCTATTTTCAAGGAACTTCCCCCACCAAAAAAGGACATATTCAAACTTTGTTTTTTTTTTTTTTAATCTGACTTAGGCTTTGAATGATACTATAGATAGTAGAATGTTTACTTAATCAAAATGCATTTTTCTCTCAATAGCCACTCAGTTATATGGCTTCCCACTGATTGTATATCTCTTATTCATTGAAGAATCCAAGTTTGCCTATCAAAATAATTAACTAATGAGAGAAAAATCAAATGAATTTCAAATCTTATTATAAATAACTCAAACATTTTACCAAAAATTTTATCTCCCTTTCTATTCTCAAATGCATCAACGAATTCACTTGTCCCCCAATGAATTCACTTGTCCCCTGAAAGAGACTAGAAACAGCCTTTATAAGTTGGAGCAGCCCAACGCTGAACCACCACAGCAAATCTAGCATTTGATGAGCTCCCCTGATTTGGCTGGAGCCTCAGTCCAAGTCAAGAGGGAAAGACAGGGGGCTTCCAAGCCAAGGGAAGGCTGCAGCCCACTCTGCTTGCCCCTGAACTTGGAGAAGAGTCAGATCTGCATATTGTTCTATAATTGCTTCTAGCAGTCTTCTCCCTGAGCATCGAGGCCCTGGCTCGTCAATGCTTTTGCTGTCTAAGAGACAGAAACGAATTCAAACCATAGTTCTGGGAAGGACTGCAGCTCTTTGGACCGTCTCCTTAAACACATTTCTTACTCCTCACTTTACCTTCCGATCTGAACAATCTCCTTATTATGTGCAGCAGAGATGCTAGACATACAGAATGCTAAGTGGAGGGATAGTCAGCCCGAAGGGGCAGAGAACTATTTGTCCTTAGCAGGGACACTGCTGCAGTGGCAAGCACGTCCCCCTTTCTCCTGGAAAATGTACTCCTAGTTCTTCATTGGGCCATTTCCTTCCAAGGGGGAAAAAAAAAAAAAACAAACTTCCCAGCTTCTCTTGCTATTCAGTACAGCAGGGAACTAATTTACTAATTGATGATCAATAAGGTATAAGGGAAAATGCTATATGGGATTTCAGAGAAGTCTCTTAAAATAGAGAAAGTATACCTATTTCTATCATCCTCCTTGTGTTTGCCTGGGATGTCAGTGCGAGGTTGGAGCTCAGGCAGTCTTCTTGGTTCACGAGGTGAGGATGGTGGCAGAGCATGAGGGCAGGTGCATGTGTGTGAACCTGAGTCGAGGCAGACCTGATGTCTACCTTCAGAGAGACCAACGGACCACTGAACTCCTAAACAACACTCAAGAAACTCCCTTTTTCAGCCAGTGTTACTTTCAACACTTTATTTGTAGCATAACCTCATCCTTAATGATCAATGTATCTACAAATGTCATCATGCTAAAGGTTTATATTATACAACTAGGTGAGGCTCAGAATTACTGTCTATATTTAACAGATGAAAAAAACTAAGGATTGTACATGTCCAAGTCAGAAATTCCAGTTTAGACTCCGGAACTTACAACATCCCTGTACATTGTGGGAGTGAATCTCTCCTTTATGCCTTTAGCTAATGTTAGAGTCTGTAAATCTCTTAATCTTTTTAAAATCCCCTTTTAAAATTAAGATTAAAACCTCTGCCTACTCTGTATACTACTGTGAGGACAAGTGGCTTTATTGTTGTGTAACCCACAGAGTCCCGGGGAAATAATCGCTCTCTAATTCATGTATGCAATCAAACTACTAAAATGTCCCCACAACATAGTTAGCGATTGTTCAGAAGACTTAACTTCTAGCACAGTCCAAAGGAACTGGTTTATACTGTCCTATCAAAACCAGTTTACAAAATCAAACTCCAAGTAATTAGCTTCCTGTTTTAGCAATCTCTTCTGTGTGGCACACACTGGGCTGGACTGGGTCTACCTACTTGGGTCCCAGTTTTTCCTTGTCCCCCTGTGCTTGCCTTTTAAGGACAGTGTCTGCTGTCAAGGAATGGTGGCATTGTGCATGCTGTGGGGTACTGACTCAGGAAAATCTCTCTGGGCCCATAATCTACAAGCAGTTCAACTGGGTTGCCTGTAAGAGGACTTTGCAATTTTAGAAAAAGGATCTGAGTAAGTTGTCCTGAGGTTCTATTGCTTGTTTTTTTTTTTTTTTTTTCTTCTTCTCATTTTCAAAAGTAATCACTGGGAGTTGCTTCAGCACTTGAGATCACCTATAAGATCCTGCAATCCTGTATAAACAGTGAGGCTGAAAAGGCTCAGTGGTTTCACCCTAGAGTCAAACAGGCGCAGACTGTCAATCAGAGAAGACTAAAGAATCACTTTAGCAAATCACACAATCCTTCTAAGCTCCAGTTTTCTCCTTAGCTGCAGAGATGTTTCAAGGAGGTAATTTGTGTGCTTAGTTTCCTGTTGCTGGTGTAATGATTTACTGAAAACTCTGGGGCCTACACTCAGGAAAATGTATTCTCAAATGTTCTGGAGGTCAGAAGTCCAGTCTAGTTCTCAGTGGGCCAATATCAAGGTGTTAGCAGAGCCTAGCTCCTTCCCAAAGCTCTAGAACCTTCTGTGCTCCTTGGGACTATTGGTAGAATACAGTCCCTGGAGGTCATGAGATCAAGGCCCTGTTCCTGTGCCAACAGTGCCTACTACAACCTACAATCCAGCCACACGCACAATGGTCCTTTTTGTTCCTCCCATCTGTCTGGGATCATCACATCTTTGAACATCACATCTCCTTGGCCATCCTTCTGTCCTCCTCTTCCTCCTTTAAGGACTCAGGTGAGTTTGGACCCATACAACTAACTCAAGTTAATCTTTCTATCTGAAAGCTTACCTTTTACCACTTGCTGTAACATAGCCACGTGGTTTCAACCTATGGACATGGGCCCTTCAGGGTTGTTATTGTGCTATCGCAAGCTGGGAGCACAGTATCTGGCAGATAGTAAGTACTTAATAAATAGTAATAACGGCTAGGACATATGCTTATTCTCTGCCAGGGATTGATCTCAGTGCTTTATGAATATTTATGCAGTTTGTCCATATAATCTTCTCAACATGAGGCATACACTGTCATCATTTCCACTAACAAATGAGGCCCAGAAAGATGGGGTCACTTCACTGAGCTAGTAAAAGGCAGAAGGAAAATGCAAGGCCAGGCCCTGGGGCTCTTGAATTATGCTTTTAACTCAGCTCATTCTACCTCTTCATTTCAATGCTATTATACAAACCAGTAAGCCTTGGCTGAAAGGAAACACCCGTGTTGTGTATGATTCGGCCCAGGGGCCAGTAGCATGTGTGTGCGCGCGCGCGCGTGTGTGTGTGTGTGTGTGTGTGTGTATCTCTGCATGTTCTGCATGATGCTGCCTTGCTTCTGGGGCTGGCATTCCTTTACCTTCTGGTTGGTTCTCCCCAGAGGACTGGGGAAGAAACCCCTTGCTACAAGACTGGCTTCTATATGGGGAGAAATTAGATGAGGGTTTGTCTGTTTTCAGACTCCACCAACGTGCGACTGTCACCATGAGAGTATCAGAGAACAAAACTACCACTGTGCTGATTCTTGAACACCTCCTGGCCCACTGAGATGCTATGGTACTGAGGCTCATGTGGAAGACCTGCTGTGACCTTATGGAATATGAAAAGGAATATGAAAAGGAAGTCGGCGGCCACTTGTGTGGACAAGAGAATACCTTTCTTGCTCTTGCACCACTGTGTCCCCCTTCTTCCAGAAAGACAGCGCCCTGGGGGAGGCCCTGGGTTTACAGTCCAGGCTCACCAGACTGCCCACCTGGGCCTGAACCAACTTCTTCATGGGATTCTTTGAAAAATCCGGAGCAGAGGCTGAAAAGAATGAAAGAAGAGAGAGAATGAGAGATCATCGATTTAATGAGCACTGGATCATGTTTTTAACTTCCTGTAAATCTGAAAGGTTGACAGTACAGCCGTGTTTAGATTTAACGTGACAGGCATGATGTTGGCACCAGATTTATTTGATTTATGGTGCACCACTCACGGGGGTTCACTGTTAAAAAAGAAATGTGTGCTATGGTGTTTGGGGCAGGCCTTAAATCTTGAAACAATTACTTTATGTAGGAATTTTTAATGTTGACTGTAAAGGCTTTAAAATAGCTCACTGAACTAAAGGAGATCACTTAGTACAGAAAAATTTTAAAAGCTCATCCCATGAAGATGGGGTTAGGACTTATCTCTGGTGACTTCCAGAGCACAGCACTTGGATAACCATTTGTGCAGAGGCAGTCTTGTACACTGTACAAGTGCTGGCAGCCTCTCTGTCCTCTGTCCACCAAATGCTAACATCACACAAGGGCCCCATCCCTCCCCCTACTTACAACCACCAATACTATCTCCAGGCATTTCCAAATACACTTTGGAGCAAGACTGTATTCTGTTGAAAGCCGATGCACTACCCCATCAGGGCCTTGTTACCCTCTGGCCATAAGGATTGGTCAGTGATAAGCAGATAGATGCATATGACTCAAATCAGGCTACCTGAGGCCACTGACCGCAGGGCTAGTGTTTGAGCTTAAGCTATTAAGAAAGCCATCATTTTTTTCCCCATGGATTGACTATGATAATAAACTCAATTTCTTGGGAAACTTCACATGGAACCCAATACCAATGATGATATTTGCACCCTAGATCAAGTTAGGCTGAAATCTGCAGTCTCCATTTAAATTGCATAGACTGATGAACTCCTTCTTCCTCCCCCTTTCATTCCCTCCCTCTACCTCCCTTCCTTCTTTCCTTGCCTATTTTATGCTATACCATAACAGGATAAAATGTTGAATTTTCCATCATTTGCAATTTTAGTGTCCTTTGGGAAAATTGTCCTAAACATGATAAAACATATCATTTCTCCTCTTATATCTTGTGCAACAAGAAGAAAAGAATTCATAATTCAGTTAGTGAAACCTTGGCTAATTAAGGCTTCAGTATGTCCAGTATTGTACGAGAATAAAGACAAAAGAAACCTCTTTGCAATCAAATGGTACTGATTCCAATTTCGGTATTTGCTTTGATGGCCCATCAGCAGGAAAGGCCCAGATCACTTTTGCTTTAAGAAGCATTCCTTCACCACAAACCTGGAGCTGGACAGAGATGGGTCAGGCCAACACTTTCTTCTTTCTGTGGATTTACTTCAACTTTTGGTTTCTAATTTTGTCCCTCATTACTACTTTTCCTTAGAAATCATTCAAATGCATGCTTTGGTTAGAAACCCTGAATAATCATGTTTGACACTCTAAGTGTTACTAGATGCAGGAATCCAATATGTAAAGCACATATTTCAGTTTCTGGCAAGAAGGGAGGATTCAAGAACAATGAAGAGCAGAGAAAATTGGTCTTACCAACAACCTTGAGTTCAGCACTGGAATAGACGAGGCCATGTTTGTTTTCTGCGATACACTGGAACATGCCAGAATCAGTCACATTTAAGTTTGATATTGTAAGGGCACCGTTTTCTATCTGTATTCTCTCCTAGACAATAACAAAAATGTCTTGCGCATGAGCAAAATTTTAGAAGAAAAAAATGAGCACTACTCACTATCATTTCAATCAGACACAACACGTCTACCTTTTTCTCAGTGTATTAATCGGGCTCACCTGAAATTGAACCTTTTCCTTCTTTGAAAGTTGAGAGACACACTGGAAATATGAATAAGCATCATATAGCCCCAAAGTACATTAGTAAAATAAATAATAAAGCCAGAAGTAAAATATGGAAGTCCTTTTATTTTTAACCCATGTTAAAGTTTCAGACTTTAAAGGATGTTCCATTGCATCAACTGAAAAGATTTTCACTACAATTTTTTAAAAACCATGTGAGTTGGAAAATTATAAATTTATTGTATAAAAAGTGTTCTTGAAAACACACATATTTACCACGGTTTTTTTTTAAAGAAGTATGGATAATTATGTCTAGAAATGCAAAGGAACATAATTGGCTGAGTAAAAAAAAAAAAAAAAAACAGCCAAGATTACATAGCTAGAGAGCAAAGGTGAATCAGAAAATCAGTGCTCGGGTAACAGGGCAACCAAGTAATAGATATAACAATTATTCTCCAGAGGCCATACAAGTTGAAATACAGAAAAACTTTCTCTATTTGATTAAAGGAAGACCTTCTCTGGTTTCAGTACCAAAACCATAGTGTATTATTTTATAGACTAAGTTCACAAAACCACAAATCACCCTTAGCCAATGAAAATATGCAAAGTTGCAAATATCTTCTCATTGGCAGACTGGGTACTTGACTGGGTTATTATTCTCCATTCATTCCACTCCTGAGATACAAAGGAAAAGAGTGAAAACCACCAGTCCCTTTTGGTAGTGGGAACTAGAGAAAGCATTCAGGTAACACAGAGCAGGCTGAGGGCAGAAGGACAGGCAGGCTCTCTTACCTCAAGCACCAGGGCATCTCCATTCTTCAACCACCGGTAGGAGGGCTTGGGCTTTCCACTTGCCCGACATTCCCAGTAAAGACTCTCCTCCACAGCCATTTCCACGTCTTTTATGAGCTGAACCAAATGAGGCTTTGCTGTAAAGCAAACAGCAAATAAAAAATAAAAGCCTTATCCAGGTAAGTATAAATGAATATTAGGCTCCAGGTATCAGATTAAAGTGACCAGGAAGACAGAATCATATTTAATCCACTAAGTATCTACTGAGTAGATGTATAAAATTTGAAGATGGATGCTGCGATCTCTCATTCCCTAAGCCAAATTCATTAAGCTTCTAATTCAGTTTTCCAAACTCTTTGATCTGTATGATATTCTTCAGGTGTCTTTTAATAGAGAGTAATGCAGGTACACAAAGTTGATTTTTTTTCAAGTGTATTTCTGAATTATGAGATCACAAGTGATGACAACTTAATAAGTGATTGACGGTAAAATGCTGGTCTTCATTAGGAACTAAATATTAATTTTCATAGGAAAAAATTTCTATAACTGAGTAAAACAATTCCCATCAAGTTAGAAATAACTCATAATTAAATACAAACCAGTGAACATCTCAGGAACCTCTGAGTGAATTAAAATGAAACAGCAAAAGATGGATAAATTGGTTTCACTTGAATCATATGATATTTTTACCGGAAAGAGAAGAAACTGATGCAGCTTAAATTATGTATGCAAATCAGTTGGATCGAGTAGATTAATCATTTCCATTTATGTTTTACAAGGTATTTGGAAATTCTTTTTACAGATGAAAGCAATGTGCCACTTGCCATGGAAGCCACTCAATATACACAGTGTATTCCGCCAAGTCTCAGCTTGCAATCTAGATCCCAAACTGGGAGGTGAGATGTCTTACTGGTTTCACGTTGCATTATGCATGCGATGTGTACTGTGGACTCGTATTTGCATTCCCCATATGGAAGAACAGTTTATCTATTTCTATTTAATTGCGACCATGGGAAGATTTGTCTCTCCATTTCTATCTCATAAAATTGCTTTTTTGTAAATGAAATTGAAATGAAACTAGTGCTATTTAGCTTTTACCAAAAATGTACCACCCTAAGTTTTTCCTTGTTTATTTTTTGTTGTTTTGTTTTTGTTTTTTATCTGTTTTATATAAAACTACTTGCCCAATATGAAGTATAGTTCAGTCCAAAATCACTGCTCTCTACTTTATATTACAACACGTTTTCCTTTTTCAGGAATTACCATGCTGAAATGGAATGAGATCTCAAATAAACTCATGGGTAAGATTTTGATGGAGATTTGAGTTTCCAGCAAAAATTTCCAAGCAATGTCCATATTAGTATTCTTCTTCTCCAAATGGGAGGATCATTTGCTGGACCAAGCCAACCATGGGATCATAACTGTCATATTAATCACAGTTTCCTCCTTTATCCATCACATGAGATCCAAATATTTTATCAGACCACGTTTTACATGAAATATTAGAACAGACAGAGAACTACATGGCATTTATTGAATGCACAATCTTAGTCTTCTAAAATGGAAACTTCCATAAAACTCTCTATGTCTTTAATTCATGATTTATTTCTTAGGTACATATCATATTATCTATAAAACAGACTAAAGCAAGAGTCTACCTTCTTTATGAAGTACAGCAGATGCTATTGGTTTTCTATTGTGCATTATTTTCTTCTTTTTCTTACTTCTAAAATAACCTCATGTTTTCATTCTCTCTCTGCTCACCTTTCCCATAAACCCCAAGGAAACTCCACCTTCCACTGTGTTCCAGAAGGAGGATCTTACATTAGTTTCCCTTACAGTGACTGCTTTATGGGTAAACATGCAGCCAAAGGGATCTGAGGAGCAGGTGGCTAGACACCTCATCCCTCCCGCCACTGGACTGCTCCTCACTGTTGGTGGCCATTTTGGATTATAGCAGATGCCAACTTGTGGAAAAAGGAAAAGGACAAATGAGGAGAGAAAAGTAAAAATAAGAGACTGAGCCACAGTCTGATGACAAATTCCTGTTTCCCATCATCTGAGACATATAGTGCTTTATGACTGAGGCAGGGATTCTGCTACAGAGGGGTAAAGACACTACTGAAACATGAAGACAGCTGGACTTTGCTGTGCACTCTCTCCACGGTCACTTCTTTTCCTGGGAGGAAGGAAAAAAAGACACTAGCCTACGTAGGAACAAAGGTGACTTCCTTTGTGGGGGCCTTTGAGCTGTACAGCCATGTGAGTTAAGTGCTCATCTTCTCCTTACCACCTCCACCATTCCCACGTTGTCCCACCAACTGAGACCTGGACACCTGAGATGCTTCCCTCCATACCCAACTCCTTGTGTCAAAGAAGAGACAATCACAAGACAGAAGGACTTGCGCTACCAGTTCAGGTCTGTGTTTCATCTCTGACAGATCATAAAAGCTCAGGGCAACATAGCAAGTATGGATCTCGTCAGAGCTGTTGCTTTCACAGGCTTCAGATTTTTGATGGGGACCTGAGAAGCCCTACCATTTCAGTAACTGTCTGTGTACCCCGCTCGTCCCTGTAACATCCCCATGTGCTAACCAGGTGGGCACTGCACACTGCTTCAGTTCTCAGTTTCCAAAACAAATAGACCATAATGCAATTTGCCTTTCACAAAATTGGTGAGTGCGCACTAGTTTTTACAATGTCTCTAATGATTAAATTGCAAATTCGTATTCAATGAGCTTACATTTATACGTATTTTACAGATGCAATTTGTAAAATCATGTATTTATACTTTCTAAATCATATTTTCATCAAAACCAAGGGGCTTGTATTTTTTTAAAACAAAAGGAAATTGGAAATGAATTTTGAAAAGAAAAAGACAATCTAATTTTCCTCCAAAGAGACTCCATATAAGGGTAACATTATTATTCTTTCCTTATCCAAATTGAGCAGTACATCAAATAAATGTGATTACAAATTAAAGGCAGCAAATAGAGTACAAATACATTATTGTACAGGACCAAATAATACTGATAAACTCAACAAGATTCTGAGTTTATTTGGATTCTCTGATACAGTAATTGTAATTCTTCCCAGTAGGCAATTTTTTCTGCTTAGAAAAAGACAAGAAAGAAAGATATAAAACCTCCTTTCATAGAGAAGAGAGCAGACAGAAAGGAGATCTCTCTCTAATGTATTAAGGGTATGAAAGGTCATTCTTAAAAAAGTATGAAATACTTCATTACCATATGAATTATTTTAAAATGCAAAGGGAATAAATATCCAACCTATTGCATATTTTTATTTCTTTTTAATTCCTTCCTGCCATGACAGATGTCCATCCTCACTGAGCAGAATAAGAAAGAATAAAATGCAGAACAAGTTAAAAATGGAGATTCTGCTACAATCTCCCCACAATTTGCAAATCCAATTTGCCCAGGCCAGGGATGCTCACCATAGTAGGTGAGACGCCCTCTGGCCACATTTTTTCCTCGTGAATTCTCAGCGATGCATTCATAGGAGCCTGCATCTTCCTGCTGGAAGGTAGGGATTTCAAGCACACCATTGAACTTCCTCAATTTGATTTTGCTGGGGAAAGGCATCCCATCACTTCTTCTCCAGTTAATCTGGGGTACAGGGCTAAGAAGAAAATCATCAATTGGTTTGCTATTGTCTGGAAGCCTTTTGGACTTGAAAAAAAGAAAGCTTTGGTTAAGATAGATCCAAAGTGGTGGGTTTCAAATGCATAACATTCCAGTTTTCACTTACGCACATGAGGCCAAAAGATTTAACCCTTGAAGTTGATATTTTAACAAAAATAGACTGCATTTTTCTTGACTAAATTCATGATCTACAGGAAAAAACAAAAAACGAAGCCTAAAATATATAATACAACAAATGGACACAAGAAAGAACACCATTTTAGTTCATGAAATTAGGCAGGCATAGTAATTTTCTCCAAATCATCTTGAAAATTTCAAATTACATTATATATGTATACTATATATGCATATTTTTTCCTGCATTATTTCCTTCCTTCTAAATGTAAGTAATTTTTAGAAGTAAAGGGAAGCCTATCACAATCCACCCCAATCTCCTACAGCAACCCAGTGGTAGAGCACACAGACGAACATAACAAAACTTACTTTCCAAGGGCAAAACATTCCAATTTCACAGTTGAACCTTTAGCTGCCGGGAGAGTTTCTGGAAACTGAACTTCAATTTTGGGCTCGTATTCACCCATCACACCTGTGAATCCAGAATATTAAGTTAATAGTGCTGCCTTTGAAATTGCCTTGTTTTCTTAAATGAAACTTTATTTTGCTCCATGGGGAACTAGCTTTTTGTGGTGATTTAAGTTACTCACTGGTGCTAACCTGGCTCAAACATGCAACATTAATAAGCACTTAAGAACTTGGAATTCTCAGATTCATAAGTATTTACAAGTTGTCCCATTACAGGGAACACCGTGCATTTTATACTGTAGAAAATGGGAGGTTTCTGTCACTCTGTATTCAATGTGGACATTTGTAGTCAAACTGAAATAAACAATGAATGCATTGAGACTTCCTGAAACTTCCTAAGGAACAAAAATTATAGTGGAAAATTTACTTCATGGAACCCCAGTAGCATAGACACCAACCTTAAACTTATTAAATGGATCCCTGGAGTCAAGAAATAGTGACTTAATAAACAGGAGAGGTCAAACTCAATTTTAAGGGCCTGGAAGGTGTTTCCATACTGTGTGTTCTGGCATTGTACCCTATTAGATGTGACTTAGTTAAAATGGGTCCCTAGCTAAGGGGCAGCAAATCTGCTCCCACTGCTGCTCACAGACTCTTAAAACAGCAGCCATGGAGGTGTTGATGAAGCAGATTTTTAATTTTGTTTTTCAGTGATGCCTTTTAATCTCTAAAAAAATACTCAGCACTTTAGGAACCTCCAGTGGGCAAGTCAGAGCAGGTGACTTCCTGGGCTTGATGGGAGCAAAACCTGGGTCCCAGCTCTGGGTCCTCAGGCCTGCTTCAGTGCTCCCCTGCTGCCATCTTGAAATTCTTCATGATCTTTAAATGAGGAACCCCTGTTCCATTTGGCAGTGGTCTATGAAAGCTATGGAGGAGGTCCTGAGTAAGGATTATGTAAAGGACCTAGGGTTTATGTAATTATTTCTGTCACCTACTCATCAATAATCTTTGCCCCCTCTGAGTGATAATTTTTCCAGATATATTTCTCACTTTTCCTAGCTTGCTTCTGCCTGTAGTCAGGACCCTATTTGCAGTCAGAGGACACTGAAACATTTCCTACCATCAGAGCGCAGCATCAGGGGAGTGGGGGAGCCCAGCACTCTGGCATGCGTCACCATATTTGTCACTACGCAGGTGTAATTCCCCACATCAGATGGCTCCACCTTGGCAATGTAGAGGTGCCCTGTCTCTTGAGAGACGAATCTCCGACTATCTTCTTCAACAAATGATGGATATTCATTGAAGATCCAAGCATAGGATAGTTCTAACAAAAGTTGGGGGAGAGAGAAATAAATTCCATGATTAAAGTCAGTTTCTCACAGGAGACCTGAAATATACAAAATTACCTTCGCTTCAAAGGCATGCTGGGTGGTTTTGCTGTGGTACCAGAAGAGAAAGAGATGAAATGATTCTGCATTCCTTCTCTGCTATGATGGAAACAGTTGATCAGCATCCTCTGGGAGCCATGGTATTGCTCTCAGCACCACCTCTACTCCACAGGCCTCCTAACCAGCCTCTGACCTGGGTCTTCCTCCCTTTTAGCCTGTACTTCTGTACTGTGCATTCTATGCTATTTCAAAATTACCAACAGAATCAAGGCAATTCTGACATCAATCTTTGCACAACTTTCTATCTTCTTGGGAATAATGCATAATTGCTTAACCTCAGTGGGAGTCCCTTCAGGGCCAAGTCCCTGCTCAAAGTCTCTCAAAGCCTCTCTTTTTGTTTCCTTCACTTTCAACATTGTTATTGTTTGGATGTGCAGTGCCCTCCCAAAACTCCTAACTTAATGCAGAAATATTCAGATGTAAAATGACCAGATTGTCAGAGCTGCAATCTTAACCATCCATCTTACTTTTGATGGACTGATTGGGTGGTCACTAGGCAGGAGGGGTAGGGCTAGAGGAGGTTAGTCGCTGGGGTATGTTGTGGAAGAGTATATCTTCTTGCAGTAGGTTCCCCCTGCCCTCTCTCAGCTTCCTGGCTACCATGAAAAGAGCAGAACCTCTCCATCAAGTTCTGCCCATCTCAGGCTCAGAGCAGCCTCTAAAACTGTGAGTCAAAATTAACTTTCACCTCCTCTAAGTTGTTCTTGTCAGATATTTTGATCACAGTGACAGACACCTGATTAACAAACACCAAACCACAGTCTGCTGACTTCCACAGGGTCTGCAAAATTTCTCTCCAACGTCAGGAATCAACTCCTCAAGGAAGATTTCCTTAAAGGTCCTTATCTCAGTTGGGCTCCTATATAGGGCAACCCAAGGCATCTTTCAGGGAATGCATTTATCACCCAAGAAGTCATGATCTATTTACTTATCTGTCTTCCTATCATGTGATTAACAAGTAATGCTAATTTTACTCCAACTGTTTCTCTTTCTCCTCAAATTAGGAGTGGAAGTCAGTCATCAGGCTTCATTTCCAAGTTCTTGAAGCATCCAAAGGCATTTAATAAGTCCTTGATCAACACTTGTTAATTAAGGATGAATTCATGCTACTGACTATGCAAGTAAAGTCTGCTATGAGTGTTTCCATGAACTTCAGGGCCTATGAAAAGCAACTTTATGCAGAAGAGCTCTTGTTCTCTGCAATAACAGGGGCTAAATAATACCATGCTGCTTGGTTCTAGTTGGCTGAGATCGTTCAGATGCCAGTGGGTATTGAAGCACAGTAGCTGTGCATGGCTCCTGGACTCCTACTTCTCTGCTCGATTTTTTTTTTTAACAGTTGTATTGATCTTACCGTATTGGTTAAATAATTTAATGTTTTCTTGAAAACATTAAATTATTGGAAAATAGGTACAAATAAAAATAACTAATAAGTGACAAGTTCAAAGGCATTTAATGTAACATTTCGATGGTTAAAGATCTTTGAATGTGGTAGGGTTAGGGACAGGAAACCATTATACAGATCAGACAGGGCCAATGTGTGTGATTTGGAGGAGAACTAGAATAAGTCGAAGCAGAGTGACAGGTGACAGTCTTGCATGACTAAAGAACAAACCTGGAAGGACAAGAGAACTCTCAGCAAAAAAGGAATAAAAGCACTGCAGGTACAGCCTAGGGCATGTGAAAGGCCAAAATGGAGAAAGCTTGCCAAGAACTTGGAAATGAAGACTGACGACTGACTTCCACTCCCAAGGCAAACATAAATGCTCGGTGTCTCCCAAGATCAGCCAATGAGCCGCGAAAGGAACGCTCAGAAATCTAGTTTTAAGGTTGAACTGATTTTTCAGTCATGTTAGTAAAGCATGTTTCATGAAGGTCTAATGAGTCAGGCGCTAGGTTGTGAAATATGAAGTTGTCTACTGAGTTGTATGAAAATAAAATGTGTTGCAAGCCTCCACCCAGAAGTTACTCTCACGCCTAAACTGATTCCTATTTAACCACCGTTACAACAGTACTGAATGAACAATAAAGACAAATAATGCTGATAGAGTAGGCTGAATTTATTCTATAACTGTTAAAACTAGCAGCTATTGTTATCTATAGCCCTCTGGGGTCTTTCTGCTGCTCTCAGTATCCAGACCTATGTAACATCCCCAATGCCCACAGCCTCACCATGCTTGAAGGGAGGCAAGGGAATGTGCTCTTCTTCCCAAAGTGTTCTGTATGTGAAATCAATATGGCTGCCCTCTCTCTTTCCTGAGGCAGCCAGAAACTTCTATGGCTCCCCAACATGGAACACTTTTACTGGGCATTTGGATTAAGAAGTCAACTTATTAAACTAATTTATGTTAAAATGAGAACAGGTGATGGAGAGAACTCACAATCTGCAGCAGAAAATTCTGGTAAATTCATACAAGAGAACATCAGAGAGCAACGAGAATACAGGGACAATAGCTTTGTGCAACAAATAACCCAAATGTAATTTTAACTGAAAATATTCAACATTAAAACAATATATGTAAGACTATATTTATAGGCTTTCTTTTAATTCTAAAATTAATATTGGTAATATTTAAATGCTGTTAAAGTGTTCTATTATTATAGAGATTATGATGGTTTTGTCTATATGACATAGGAATGGTTGTTAGGAAAAATAGAATGAAGAAATCACATTAAAATCATTTTGAGTTGTTCCCTAAGTGCGCATGAATCCATAAATATGGAAAAAATCCAGGAGATGACTCTGGCAGACAGAGATGTTCCACTCGGTTGTCATTTTAGGAGAACCCACCACATAGAACACAGTTGACCCCAGCCTTTGCCTGCAGTCCTGTGGGGGGTGGCCACGCACCCCCAGGGTAGCGCAGAGCTTTCTGACTGGCACAGGATTTCTCCAACTGGCAGCTGTGGCTCGAGCACCCCATCACCATGGCCATGGTGTTCTCAGAGCTGGGCAGCAGTCTTTCTTCCTGTAAGGCTTTCCTCCTCTTTCTTTGTACACAGATATGGGAACCCAGTATCTGTGAACTTAGCCTGTTTCTGTGCTGTCCCCCTCACCCTTCACAGGTACTTCTCCAGTATTTTATTTTTTTCTCTTCAAGTCTGATCTTTTAACTGCATTATGACTTCTGCTTTTAGGGAATCGAGGAGATAAAGGTTGCTGAAATTGAGTCACAGACTCTTCTGTACTTGGAATGTCCCTCCCTTTGGATCTGCAGGAAATGTCCATCTGCAATGACTTCCTTTCCTAGGGATCACTTCCTCTCTTCACTTTCACCAAATTGATCCCCTGTGCTCACCCTAGGCTCTCCAAATATGCACAGCCTGACCTGACTGACAGATAGACCTTGCCCTTCAGACAAGGGAGGGTCATAGGCAACCCAGTCCGCAGTAGCATCCACTGACCCTGTCCGGATGCCCCACCACAGGAAGAAGAAAACAATTCTCCATTTATGGGGCCCTCACCACTGTGGTGAAGCCCCAAACCTCCCACATAACTTGAAAGAGCTGCTGAATAATAAAATGGTCTTCCTCTGTAACAGCCTCAGAAAACCAAGGCAGTAAAGATCCTCAAATGGGATGAAGAAAAACTAACATGATTTTCAGGAAAGATCAGGAGAAGAAACAGCAGAAACAGGAAGAGGAGAGGAGCACTGGGGCTAGAAGCGGTCATGCTGAAATTCGAATCTGAGACGGAGGCAGGAAAGCAGAAGTATGCCCTTGGAGTGCTGGGAACAATGAGGTAAACGTTTGAGAGAGAGTTTGGGCCTAATGCTGGTGTGGCAAACACAGTATCTGCCCCAGAAGTCCACATCCTATCCCTGAAACCTGGGAACCTGTAACCTGGCACAGCAAGAGGAACATTGCAAATGGAATTAAAATAAGGAGGTTGAGATGGGAAGATTGTCTTAGACTTCATGGGAGGGTCAAATGTGATACTAAGGGTCCTTAAAGAGAAAGGCGGGGTGTTTAAGGCCAAAGAAAAAAAGATGTACAGAAAGAAGTAGGCGAGGGAGTCAGAGAGAGGCATCTCAAATGTTGTGACCTGGGACTGAAGACAATGGGAAAAACTGAAAGTGGCCTATGGAGGCCAGAAAAGACCAGGGTCTAAATCTCCAAAAGGAGAGTGGCCCTGCCACCTCCGGACACCTCGATGTTAGTGCCATTCACCCCTGTTGGACCTCTCTTCTCCAAAAGTGTAACACAATAATTGTGAGTTTTTATAAGTGACTAAGTTTACAGTAATTGGTTACAGTAATGACAGGAAACTAACATAAATGATACCAGCTAATAACAATTGAGAATTTATAATGTGCGACATACCACGCTAAATGCTCTAGATAAAATTTACAAAGGAAAACAAATGAGCAGAGACAAAAAAAAACTGGAGGAAGCCTGTATTGGGAAAGCCCAACGCAGAAGCAAGCAAGATCAATGTAATGCAGGGAGGGAGTATCAGAGTATTCAAAAAGAGGCAGATAGATGTCAAACTACAGCAGTTCAAACCAAATGAATTAGTGATTATTTTTTTTTTACAGAACTTCAGACCCTTAAAGACTCATGGAAGAGAATCAAATCTGCATTTAATATGGTTTTGTGTCATGAGAGGTCTGCAAAAATTTGTAGCACCTACCTTTGTTTATAGACTTTGTCTTTGAGATGGAATGAAACATAACTTTTATGTCTTAGATCTGCACTAACTTTTCATTTATTGCCTGCATGAGAATGTTAAAATATATAGGGCCTCACTCTAAAAGCAGTTGAGAACTGTGTGATATATTGCATTCTGAATAAAGTAAAAAGTATCTGTTATAATACTATCAGAGTTTACTTATCATAAAAATCTGCATTTGCAATAAATGTTAATTGTATACTGCAATGGAAAATATATATCACTTCAGCATTCTTTGGAGGTTTTTCAGGATCATTTTATGTACTATGATAAATAAAAAGCTGTAATAAAAATGGTAATTTTATATACTCAAATGAGCTAGACTTTACAGAACCTTTCACAACCTCTTGAGTAAATCGTAAGCACATTATGCCAAAACAACATGGCCAGTGGGCTCTCTATTAACAATGCTATGTGAATATTAGGAATATGAAATATTTTTTATTAGCTAAGAGGATTTACCGATCAAAGTCATAAATTAGGAAAATAAAGTACTGACAATCTACTTTGTAAAAGTAATATGTGATGAATGATTTCAGTTCTCTGGCCACACTCCTACTCAGGTCACTCAAATATAAAACCAGTCAGTTTAACATGAAATATGTCACTCTAGTGTTTACCTGCAGAAATATTAATACACATGCTGCTGGCACTTAAGGGTTTATTTCTAGTTCCATTATAAAATTCCATTATGAGGGAGATTTAATCCTTTGCCCAGGCATTTTCTAGAAGAAATTCTGTCAAACAAAATTGCAGTTTGGCAAAATTGTAAAAGTCACTTGGGCCATCTTCTGTGGTGCCAACTGGGAAGTCTGACCTACTTTAAAACAAGACATATTTAAAAGTGTGTGCAGGTCTGCCTGATGTCAGTCAAGATTCTTGTCACTCACATAGCTGGGAAGAGAATTCTGCTCCAGTGCTTACAGATGACACTTCCTGGGCAGAAGGTCTGTTGCAGTACATATTCAACAAGCTAAAACACCATGATGGAAAATGGGAGATGACTGAAGGTTTGAAGGACAAATGGCCAGTGGTCAGGAAGACGTCTATACTGAAGGGTGCAATGTAGCTGGCCTGCTAACGTGCCAGGGGGTCCTTTCAAAACCTGTTTTATAAATGGTTACTTTGGAGGCAAGATGACCATAGAGAATGGGTTGCTAGTTCAGACTATAAACATCTACCAAATCCATTCTGATCTGGAGTGCCTCTAAGTCGGACTTGTGTGGGTGCTAAGATAAAGAGAACCATGAAAGGAACCGGATTTCCTTTCTTCCTTCTTCCTCACGGCTGGTGTGCACTGGTATGGCCAGGGGTCAAGACTAGACTCTTGCCTCCTTTGTAAACAAAGCATTTTGAAGCAAACTCACATGCGTTCAATCACTCTGGTCTGCCTGTGGCTCCTTGCATGCCATGACTGCAGAATTGAGCAGCTGCGGCACGGACTACATGGTGGGTAAAGCTTTCAATATTTATCTGACCTTTCAAGAACTTTTCTGACCCCACTCCAGGTCAGTGTTATCTAAAGACCAAGTTAAGAGCCTGGCAATGTCCTTGCTGTCCTCCGTTACCATACCAGCTCTTTTTGTCGGCGATCATGTTGTCCTGACTCCCTCAGGGAGCTCCTGCGCGTCCCCTGACATGGGAGTACTCCACAACTCCAGTCTCTGTCTCTTGTTTTAGTGACAGCCTTACTGAGCACACGTGGGCCATTCCACAAGGTCACAGACCCATCCAGTAGAGGATGCAGTATTCTGACACACTCTGTTACCACCATTTTTAGTCCCACCCTTGTCTTTTAGGATTGTAGTGTTTTCTGTGGGTGCCAGCCTCATCCATCCTCCTCTGACTCTCCAAGACACCGCCATCCCTTGTCTTTCTTTTAAATGCTTCCTGCAGGAGGCTTTGCTCTTAACAAGTGACTCCACCGTTTTCCTGGTCCCATAAGGATCTAGCAGCATCTTTGGGATGATCAAGTGAAGCTCTTTCCTCCATATTTGTTAGTGTGGAATCACAGAGAGCACGTCTAAAACCATTTTATGTATTTGTGTGCGTACATGAATTCTTTTTCTCATAAAGGATTTATTTATTTTAAATTAACTTTCCTTTTCTAATCACCAGGTCAAGTTATATGGGTAGGATTGAGCCTGCCCTTCCCTCTTTCTCCAAGGAGATCTCAAGATGAGGTGTTGGACGTTTGGGCCATACTCAGTGACTCTCAAAGCATGATGTTCAACAACGGCTTGGAATAAATGAGGAAGACAAGCAAAACCACTGCAAGGCATTTAGTTCCTTCCACAAGCTGCCCAAGAAATATAGCAATTGCCAAAGAAGAGACTTTAATTGTTCACAGGGAAAAATGAGAGCTGACCAGATCGACACAGAGTTACTGTGATGCTTTATGAAGACCTGGCAATGCCCTCAGGTCACAGACCCAGCAATTACCATAATCCCCAGCCTATACATAGATGGACTTGGTGTAAAGGGAGGGGACTTCAGAAGAGAACCCCAAATGATAATAGTGGCATTTAATATAGAACACACTTTGTATTTTTTTCTATGCTTCCTCACCTTTGTTATAAAAATGCACCTTTTCCAAAGAATTCAGATTCAGTGAAAAACGGGTTAAAGCAATCTGAGAGGAGCTCCAAACCAACACAATGCAGGAGACTAGAAGTTTTGTTGCCAATAGCTGCCTGAACACTCAAATGAAGCATTCTGCGGTGGCACATGGTGCACCTGGCATGCGCCATCTGACATGCATGTTGGTATGCACATCTCACATATTCACTAGAGCGCTGTCTGGCTGGCACCTATACTTTCTTCTGTACTTATAGAGAACAATGGATGACTTTTTATAACTTCAGTGACAGTAAATAACATTTTCTTTTTAAGTAGAGTCCAGGAGAAAGTAAAGAATCTTACAGCTCATGGGAGTGCTAATTGGAGCCAATTATAATTTGATTGACCTGCCTTGCTATTAAAATGATATGCAAAATTTACACTGCCCTTGCAAAATGGAAATTTTCTTCAGAACAAGCTAACGAGAGGAAGCCCACCCTTTAATGAATCCAGAGGTGGTACTTTTGGGCTATAATTCCCACATCAACCCTCACAAGCTAATTCTGGAGAGAGGCTGTAGAGGGCTGCAAATGATACAAAAGAACCCTGTAGATGGGGAAAATGTGCAATAAAATAACTGAAGTAATTAAGGACTAGGGAATAAAGGAACAGCATCACAATAACTGTCCATTCCTCATTAGGTCTCATTTTCTTTTATGAAAATTTAAACTCTTTTTAAGAAATGTCATGGGGCTCAACTGTACTCTTGCTGTGTGGCTGATTTTTTAAAGGCAGAATAAAATGTCCATTTTCAGCGGTAAATAAAAATGAGGTCATTAGCAGAGGATGAAGTCACCCTGCCACATTGTCTTCTTACCAGGGATAATAAATGACCCCTTAGGACGTTGGAGAAATTTATGATTTATTCCTGTCTTGCTTACACCCATGTATACACCCACATGGAGCATTGGCCCTCGCTATCAGTTGCACATCAAACCTTTCATCAAAGCAAATTTAGCACCATTTTAAAAGGAAGCTCCATTTTTCTGATCTAAATTTTCCAAATGACTAGATAAATAAAAGGTGATGGTTTCATTGTCAATTACACTATGGAAACAGTGCAAAAGCACCTGACTTTTAAGAAATAGTGGCTATTTAATATTTGATTAGAAAAGGGCAAGCAATTAAGCCTGAATATCTGAAATAAACATGGGAATGAGGAAAAGCAATACCCAAATAAATCAATAATCAAAAGTAATTCCTGTGTGTCCTCCTACTTAGGAGGGCTCTGTCAATGCTAATTTCTTTGGACTCAAAAGATAGGCTGGAGATTTCACACAGCATTGAGTTCAAGTCAGATACAGAAGGCACTTAACAGGCTCTGAGAAAAGTGGTAGAAAACAGACTTGGAAAATCAGCATTTGTGCTACCTCAAGGTCTCTGCTTCTTATGCAAAGTAATAAATATGTACTCTTACACACGCATTGGTTCCTGCCCCCACAGTTTCTAGGCCTCCACTGTCTCCACTATGCAGAGGTATAAGGAAAGATCTATATCTATCTCACCATTGCACTGTAGAAATTCCTTGCAAAGTCTAGGAAACAATGACAGCAGCACTTTCTGCAGTTTTAATAATTCAGCCCTAAGAAAAGGCTACTGGTGTTAAACAGGATATGTGTGCATGTGTGTGACCATTCAATTTCAAATTTCTCAGAAATGTCTTATTTGTATTGTGTTTGAACCTTATGGGAACTTTTCAGCTCTTTAATTTTAATTGACAATAACTATATATTTTTAAATGAGATATGACATGATTTTCCATAGAGGTATATAATGTGAAATGGTTAAATCAAGCTGATTACCGTATCTATTAGATCACTATCATACTTATCATAATTTATAAGTATCATAGTTATCATTAGTAAAAGTACCATATACTAAATATTTCATGGTGAGAACATTTAAAATCTATTCTTTGGGCAACTCTGAATTGTAAGATACCTTATTTTTAACAATGCAATAGATCTCAAAATCATAATCCTCTGTCTAATGGAATGAAACTTCTCTCCCTTCGACCAACCTGCCCATTCCCCTGTTTCACATGTGGTAACCCACCATTCTACTCTCTGCTCCTATAATTTCTATTTTTTTAGATTCTACATATTACTGAGATCATGCAGACTTTGTCTGACTGTGCATGGCTTATTTCACTTAGCATAAGGTCCTCCAGTTCTGAACATTCAGTTGCAAATGACAGAATTCACTTCTTCTTAAAGACCGAATGTTATTCCTTTGTGTATACATACCACATTTTCTGGTCCCTCTACCAGTTGAAGGGTGGATTCCATATCCTGGTCCTTGTGAAAGATGCTGCCATGGACATGGGAAGGTACCTCTGTCTCCAGAAACGGTCTCATGCTCATCTTTGATTGCAACTATTTACTACACTGACCAACCAGCATATTGATAAACTCCTCATACTGCTATTACTTTACATTAGATGCCTTTTTATTAATTTCTCCCTCTTTATCATACACCATAATCAATGTAAAGAGTATTTTCTGGACAAGGAAAGATTCATGACTAAAGGAATGAATCTTTGTAGCATACTCACAACTTCTATTTTCTTTTGGGGAAAAAAAGAAAAATGAAAGAAATCAATTCAATTAGTAAATACAAATGTTGCTATAGTTCAGGGACAACTGTAAATAGAATCATCATACTTAATTAAATATTTGGATTGGTTTAAAAGAGTATTCTCCTTTATAACCACTAAGAGCTACTTTATAACGATTGAGAGTAACCCAGTCTCTCTTCCACTATTTGCATTGATCAGGAACAAGGAACAGTTAGATGAAACTTAACTAGAAAATAATATGTTTCTTTTATTCTATCCACACCTTTTATTTATGAGCCTCTTGAAAATGATGGCTGTTTATATCACATGAGATTCTTTAATGTTTTTCTGATCTAAAATTGATTTCTACTAGTAGTTGTCTACTCCAGAAAGTTAAAAGGGCTTTCCTTATCTCTATTTATCAAAATTCCCCCTTATAGTTTACTAATATGCCATTTTCAGTAACAGACCAATATGTTGTGTTAGCCAATAAAGGCATATAAGTAAGAATGGGTGGCATTTGGAGGTGGGCTGTGACCAGGCAACATTGTAACTACATGGTTTTGTATAAGGCAACACTGTAACCATGGGATTCTCTAATGCTGGGTCCCTGCATTGCACAAATCTCAGGTGACTGTTTCTGGCTAATGGATTAGTGACCTTTCTACTCAATTCTCAAGGAGAAAACTATTCTGATTCATGCTCTAATGCAAAAAAAAAGAAAAAAAGAAAAGAAAGAAAAGAAAAGAAAATATAATGCTTCAGTATGATTTGTAAACTGTAGAGCAAGTGTCCATTGAGGTAGGTAGAGAAAAAAAGAAAGAAAGAAAGAAAGAAAGAAAGAAAGAAAGAAAGAAGAGAGAGAAAGAATTCAACTTAAAATAGGCAGCTGAGCTCATTTTGTCCCAGGCAAAAAGGTTTCAAAATTCATGCCATAACTCTCAATTGTTAAAAAGGGAATGGCCTTTTAAAGTGACCTGAATATTTAATATAATTTAAGTATTGTGGTTCCATTTACAGTTGACCCTAAATTGAAGTAGTTTATATTTAGTAATTCAATTAATTCCTGTCATTTGCATTCCCCCCACAAAAAGAAACAACTTAAAATAGAATGTAAAAACACCTGTGCTTTTCTTTAAAAAATTTTTTTGTCGACTCCAAATATATTTACCTGAAACAATACCAAGAAAGAAAGAAAGAAAAAGAACAAAGAAAAGAAAATCAATGTAACCACCTGCTCCTTCTTTCAGACATTTCTCTATAAGGCAATTCTAATAAAGGAAGCAGGCCCATTTGTGAAAAGAAAAACCATCATGCAAGTCATTTTCAACCAACAAGATGCAAAGTTTTTCTATCAAGAAAAAAAATAAGTAGACCTGCAGTTGAAGAGCAAAGGGCTCTACCTTGATCAAAGGCAAGAATCAGTTACCTAGGAATTCTGAACTGTTTGACATAAATGTTTACTGTTCCTCTTCCCCATGGAGGAATAGTAAACTTCATTCTATCAACTACTAATTCAATAGTGCACCTTCAATATATTTTCCCTCATGATACTGTATTTCTCTTTTCCATAAATTCATAAGAAATAAGTTGTTCTGCTGATTTCCCTTGTTTCCTTTCATTGTTTTCTTTAATATGATGTCAGGTGACATAAATATCTCTATTTTTTTTTTTTTTTTGCCAATTACAGTCAGGCAGTCGCTGGTCTACAGCATGTGACAACATTGCCTCTATTTTAGTTGCACTGTCAAACTCAAATCCTCTGCTACAGAGAGTTTTCCCATCTTCTAGAGATCCTGTTGTTAAGGACCCTGAGAATTTTAACTGCCACACTGGTTTTGTATTGTATTTTATTTCAACAACATATCTTCTGGGCAATTTATGAGCAAGTTAATTTCTTTCACCTCTTTATTTTATTAATTCAATTAGCTGACCCTCATCTGGCAGGCAATGAACTTCATAACTTCACCTTGAGTGTGTTAAACATTTAGACTACATGTTTCTCATCTAGTGACCTCATACCTATGTATCATTTCTAATGCTCATTGACACATGCTTGGGCTTTGCTAACAATAATAAATGTATTGCTTCTCTGAAGAGAAAGATTTTCAAACTTAAATTAATGAAACTTTTCTTGCACCAATTTGTTCTTCAGAGGAAATATGCAAAAAGGTAATGGGAATAGTCTCAGCAACAAGGATTTGGTCATCAACCCAAGGTGGCAAAATGACCATGAATGGAGGCAGGGAGAAAGAACAGTCTCCTTTGGGCTCCTGTAAGACATAAAAGGAAGTGCTCCACAACTTAACCAGGAAAACCAGCAAAGATAATGCCAAGTAAGAGAAATCCAGAGGATACAAATATTGTGAGAAAGAGAGAGAGGATTGGAAGAGCTAGTCCTGAGGGCCAACATGCATGGTGCGCATTCACTGGGGACTGTGGAACTGCCAAAGGACTGGAAATCCAGTGTATGGAGGATCCATATACAAGCTGTAACTGATGGCGAGATGGAATGCTCATGTGTCCTGTAATATACACTGAGCACTTGCTATTTAAAATGTGTGAATTGTACTACAAATAGCAAAA
>NW_027553938.1:0-25515 GCF_045843805.1 Urocitellus parryii | reverse complement strand
TAGCGATAGAACTTGGAACTACATTATTGTGCCAAGTTTCAAAGAGCTAGCACAAACAGTGTTTGATTTAGAGTTCCAACTACATGTATACATATAGGAGAAAACAGAGTGAAACCTAAACATGAAAACGGTTACTGCAAAGGAACGGTTTAACCTAGAAGAACGAAATTTGTTGAGCCAAGTGGGATTGGTGTACTGATCATTAAATGGAAGTATCATCAAGACTGGGTGAAAAAATGTTTGCTGAGATTTCAGGAAACTCGCAGTTTTTTGGAAGCCTGGCAACCAATTTCTATGAAAGGGATTCTCGTCAGTCTCTGCTTGGGGCTACTTCAATAGCACACAATCCATAGCGATAGAACTTGGAACTACATTATTGTGCCAAGTTTCAAAGAGCTAGCACAAACCGTGTTTGATTTAGAGTTCCAACTACATGTATACATATAGGAGAAAACAGAGTGAAACCTAAACATGAAAACGGTTACTGCAAAGGAACGGTTTAACCTAGAAGAACGAAATTTAGTGAGCCAAGTGAGATTCGTGTACTGATCACTACCTGCAAGTATCATCAACATTGTGTGAAAAAATGTTTGCTGAGATTTCAGGAAACTCGCAGTTTTTTGGAAGCCTGGCAACCCCTTTCTATGAAAGGGATTCTCGTCAGTCTCTGCTTGGGGCTACTTCAATAGCACACAAACCATAGCGATAGAACTTGGAACTACATTATTGTGCCAAGTTTCAAAGAGCTAGCACAAACCGTGTTTGATTTAGAGTTCCAACTACATGTATCCATATAGGAGAAAACAGAGTGAAACCTAAACATGAAAACGGTTACTGCAAAGGAACGGTTTAACCTAGAAGAACGAAATTTGATGAGCCAAGTGGGATTGGTGTACTGATCATTAAATGGAAGTATCATCAAGATTGGGTGAAAAAATGTTTGCTGAGATTTCAGGAAACTCGCAGTTTTTTGCAAGCTTGGCAACCCCTTTCAATGAAAGGGATTCTCGTCAGTCTCTGCTTGGGGCTACTTCAATAGCACACAAACCATAGCGATAGAACTTGGAACTACATTATTGTGCCAAGTTTCAAAGAGCTAGCACAAGCCGTGTTTGATTTAGAGTTCCAACTACATGTATGCATATAGGAGAAAACAGAGTGAAACCTAAACATGAAAACGGTTACTGCAAAGGAACGGTTTAACCTAGAAGAACGAAATTTGGTGAGCCAAGTGGGATTGGTGTACTGATCATTAAATGGAAGTATCATCAAGACTGGGTGAAAAAATGTTTGCTGAGATTTCAGGAAACTCGCAGTTTTTGGAAGCCTGGCAACCCCTTTCTATGAAAGGGATTCTCGTCAGTCTCTGCTTGGGGCTACTTCAATAGCACACAAACCATAGCGATAGAACTTGGAACTACATTATTGTGCCAAGTTTCAAAGAGCTAGCACAAACCGTGTTTGATTTAGAGTTCCAACTACATGTATCCGTATAGGAGAAAACAGAGTGAAACCTAAACATGAAAACGGTTACTGCAAAGGAACGGATTAACCTAGAAGAACGAAATTTGGTGAGCCAAGTGGGATTGGTGTACTGATCAGTAAATGGAAGTATCATCAAGATTGGGTGAAAAAATGTTTGCTGAGATTTCAGGAAACTCGCAGTTTTTTGGAAGCCTGGCAACCCCTTTCTATGAAAGGGATTCTCGTCAGTCTCTGCTTGGGGCTACTTCAATAGCACACAAACCATAGCGATAGAACTTGGAACTGCATTATTGTGCCAAGTTTCAAAGAGCTAGCACAAACCGTGTTTGATTTAGAGTTCCAACTACATGTATCCATATAGGAGAAAACAGAGTGAAACCTAAACATGAAAACGGTTACTGCAAAGGAACGGTTTAACCTAGAAGAACGAAATTTGGTGAGCCAAGTGGGATTGGTGTACTGATCATTAAATGGAAGTATCATCAAGACTGGGTGAAAAAATGTTTGCTGAGATTTCAGGAAACTCGCAGTTTTTTGGAAGCCTGGCAACCCCTTTCAATGAAAGTGATTATCGTCAGTCTCTGCTTGGGGCTACTTCAATAGCACACAAACCATAGCGATAGAACTTGGAACTACATTATTGTGCCAAGTTTCAAAGAGCTAGCACAAGCCGTGTTTGATTTAGAGTTCCAACTACATGTATGCATATAGGAGAAAACAGAGTGAAACCTAAACATGAAAACGGTTACTGCAAAGGAACGGTTTAACCTAGAAGAACGAAATTTGGTGAGCCAAGTGGGATTGGTGTACTGATCATTAAATGGAAGTATCATCAAGATTGGGTGAAAAAATGTTTGCTGAGATTTCAGGAAACTCGCAGTTTTTTGCAAGCTTGGCAACCCCTTTCAATGAAAGGGATTCTCGTCAGTCTCTGCTTGAGGCTACTTCAATAGCACACAAACCATAGCGATAGAACTTGGAACTACATTATTGTGCCAAGTTTCAAAGAGCTAGCACAAACCGTGTTTGATTTAGAGTTCCAACTACATGTATCCATATAGGAGAAAACAGAGTGAAACCTAAACATGAAAACGGTTACTGCAAAGGAACGGTTTAACCTAGAAGAACGAAATTTGGTGAGCCAAGTGGGATTGGTGTACTGATCATTAAATGGAAGTATCATCAAGACTGGGTGAAAAAATGTTTGCTGAGATTTCAGGAAACTCGCAGTTTTTTGGAAGCCTGGCAACCCCTTTCTATGAAAGGGATTCTCGTCAGTCTCTGCTTGGGGCTACTTCAATAGCACACAAACCATAGCGATAGAACTTGGAACTACATTATTGTGCCAAGTTTCAAAGAGCTAGCACAAACCGTGTTTGATTTAGAGTTCCAACTACATGTATCCATATAGGAGAAACAGAGTGAAACCTAAACATGAAAACGGTTACTGCAAAGGAACGGTTTAACCTAGAAGAACGAAATTTAGTGAGCCAAGTGAGATTCGTGTACTGATCACTACCTGCAAGTATCATCAACATTGTGTGAAAAAATGTTTGCTGAGATTTCAGGAAACTCGCAGTTTTTTGGAAGCCTGGCAACCCCTTTCTATGAAAGGGATTCTCGTCAGTCTCTGCTTGGGGCTACTTCAATAGCACACAAACCATAGCGATAGAACTTGGAACTACATTATTGTGCCAAGTTTCAAAGAGCTAGCACAAACCGTGTTTGATTTAGAGTTCCAACTACATGTATCCATATAGGAGAAAACAGAGTGAAACCTAAACATGAAAACGGTTACTGCAAAGGAACGGTTTAACCTAGAAGAACGAAATTTGGTGAGCCAAGTGGGATTGGTTTCCTGATCATTAAATGGAAGTATCATCAAGACTGGGTGAAAAAATGTTTGCTGAGATTTCAGGAAACTCGCAGTTTTTTGGAAGCCTGGCAACCCCTTTCAATGAAAGTGATTCTCGTCAGTCTCTGCTTGGGGCCACTTCAATAGCACACAAACCATAGCGATAGTACTTGGAACTACATTATTGTGCCAAGTTTCAAAGAGCTAGCACAAACCGTAGAGTTCCAACTACATGTATCCATATAGGAGAAAACAGAGTGAAACCTAAACATGAAAACGGTTACTGCAAAGGAACGGTTTAACCTAGATGAACGAAATTTGGTGAGCCAAGTGGGATTGGTGTACTGATCATTAAATGGAAGTATCATCAAGATTGGGTGAAAAAATGTTTGCTGAGATTTCAGGAAACTCGCAGTTTTTTGGAAGCTTGGCAACCCCTTTCAATGAAAGGGATTCTCGTCAGTCTTTGCTTGGGGCTACTTCAATAGCACACAAACCATAGCGATAGAACTTGGAACTACATTATTGTGCCAAGTTTCAAAGAGCTAGCACAAACCGTGTTTGATTTCTAGTTCCAACTACATGTATCCATATAGGAGAAAACAGAGTGAAACCTAAACATGAAAACGGTTACTGCAAAGGAACGTTTTAACCTAGAAGAACGAAATTTGGTGAGCCAAGTGGGATTGGTGTACTGATCATTAAATGGAAGTATCATCAAGACTGGGTTAAAAAATGTTTGCTGAGTTTTCAGGATACTCGCAGTTTTTTGGAAGCCTGGCAACCCCTTTCTATGAAAGGGATTCTCGTCAGTCTCTGCTTGGGGCTACTTCAATAGCACACAAACCATAGCGATAGTACTTGGAACTACATTATTGTGCCAAGTTTCAAAGAGCTAGCACAAGCCGTGTTTGATTTAGAGTTCCAACTACATGTATGCATATAGGAGAAAACAGAGTGAAACCTAAACATGAAAACGGTTACTGCAAAGGAACGGTTTAACCTACAAGAACGAAATTTGGTGAGCCAAGTGGGATTGGTGTACTGATCATTAAATGGAAGTATCATCAAGACTGGGTGAAAAAATGTTTGCTGAGATTTCAGGAAACTCGCAGTTTTTTGGAAGCCTGCAACCCCTTTCTATGAAAGGGATTCTCGTCAGTCTCTGCTTGGGGCTACTTCAATAGCACACAAACCATAGCGATAGAACTTGGAACTACATTATTGTGCCAAGTTTCAAAGAGCTAGCACAAACCGTGTTTGATTTAGAGTTCCAACTACATGTATCCGTATAGGAGAAAACAGAGTGAAACCTAAACATGAAAACGGTTACTGCAAAGGAACGGATTAACCTAGAAGAACGAAATTTGGTGAGCCAAGTGGGATTGGTGTACTGATCAGTAAATGGAAGTATCATCAAGATTGGGTGAAAAAATGTTTGCTGAGATTTCAGGAAACTCGCAGTTTTTTGGAAGCCTGGCAACCCCTTTCTATGAAAGGGATTCTCGTCAGTCTCTGCTTGGGGCTACTTCAATAGCACACAAACCATAGCGATAGAACTTGGAACTGCATTATTGTGCCAAGTTTCAAAGAGCTAGCACAAACCGTGTTTGATTTAGAGTTCCAACTACATGTATCCATATAGGAGAAAACAGAGTGAAACCTAAACATGAAAACGGTTACTGCAAAGGAACGGTTTAACCTAGAAGAACGAAATTTGGTGAGCCAAGTGGGATTGGTGTACTGATCATTAAATGGAAGTATCATCAAGACTGGGTGAAAAATGTTTGCTGAGATTTCAGGAAACTCGCAGTTTTTTGGAAGCCTGGCAACCCCTTTCAATGAAAGTGATTATCGTCAGTCTCTGCTTGGGGCTACTTCAATAGCACACAAACCATAGCGATAGAACTTGGAACTACATTATTGTGCCAAGTTTCAAAGAGCTAGCACAAGCCGTGTTTGATTTAGAGTTCCAACTACATGTATGCATATAGGAGAAAACAGAGTGAAACCTAAACATGAAAACGGTTACTGCAAAGGAACGGTTTAACCTAGAAGAACGAAATTTGGTGAGCCAAGTGGGATTGGTGTACTGATCATTAAATGGAAGTATCATCAAGATTGGGTGAAAAAATGTTTGCTGAGATTTCAGGAAACTCGCAGTTTTTTGCAAGCTTGGCAACCCCTTTCAATGAAAGGGATTCTCGTCAGTCTCTGCTTGAGGCTACTTCAATAGCACACAAACCATAGCGATAGAACTTGGAACTACATTATTGTGCCAAGTTTCAAAGAGCTAGCACAAACCGTGTTTGATTTAGAGTTCCAACTACATGTATCCATATAGGAGAAAACAGAGTGAAACCTAAACATGAAAACGGTTACTGCAAAGGAACGGTTTAACCTAGAAGAACGAAATTTGGTGTGAGCCAAGTGGGATTGGTGTACTGATCATTAAATGGAAGTATCATCAAGACTGGGTGAAAAAATGTTTGCTGAGATTTCAGGAAACTCGCAGTTTTTTGGAAGCCTGGCAACCCCTTTCTATGAAAGGGATTCTCGTCAGTCTCTGCTTGGGCTACTTCAATAGCACACAAACCATAGCGATAGAACTTGGAACTACATTATTGTGCCAAGTTTCAAAGAGCTAGCACAAACCGTGTTTGATTTAGAGTTCCAACTACATGTATCCATATAGGAGAAAACAGAGTGAAACCCTAAACATGAAAACGGTTACTGCAAAGGAACGGTTTAACCTAGAAGAACGAAATTTAGTGAGCCAAGTGAGATTCGTGTACTGATCACTACCTGCAAGTATCATCAACATTGTGTGAAAAAATGTTTGCTGAGATTTCAGGAAACTCGCAGTTTTTTGGAAGCCTGGCAACCCCTTTCTATGAAAGGGATTCTCGTCAGTCTCTGCTTGGGGCTACTTCAATAGCACACAAACCATAGCGATAGAACTTGGAACTACATTATTGTGCCAAGTTTCAAAGAGCTAGCACAAACCGTGTTTGATTTAGAGTTCCAACTACATGTATCCATATAGGAGAAAACAGAGTGAAACCTAAACATGAAAACGGTTACTGCAAAGGAACGGTTTAACCTAGAAGAACGAAATTTGGTGAGCCAAGTGGGATTGGTTTCCTGATCATTAAATGGAAGTATCATCAAGACTGGGTGAAAAAATGTTTGCTGAGATTTCAGGAAACTCGCAGTTTTTTGGAAGCCTGGCAACCCCTTTCAATGAAAGTGATTCTCGTCAGTCTCTGCTTGGGGCCACTTCAATAGCACACAAACCATAGCGATAGTACTTGGAACTACATTATTGTGCCAAGTTTCAAAGAGCTAGCACAAACCGTGTTTGATTTAGAGTTCCAACTACATGTATCCATATAGGAGAAAACAGAGTGAAACCTAAACATGAAAACGGTTACTGCAAAGGAACGGTTTAACCTAGATGAACGAAATTTGGTGAGCCAAGTGGGATTGGTGTACTGATCATTAAATGGAAGTATCATCAAGATTGGGTGAAAAAATGTTTGCTGAGATTTCAGGAAACTCGCAGTTTTTTGGAAGCTTGGCAACCCCTTTCAATGAAAGGGATTCTCGTCAGTCTTTGCTTGGGGCTACTTCAATAGCACACAAACCATAGCGATAGAACTTGGAACTACATTATTGTGCCAAGTTTCAAAGAGCTAGCACAAACCGTGTTTGATTTCTAGTTCCAACTACATGTATCCATATAGGAGAAAACAGAGTGAAACCTAAACATGAAAACGGTTACTGCAAAGGAACGTTTTAACCTAGAAGAACGAAATTTGGTGAGCCAAGTGGGATTGGTGTACTGATCATTAAATGGAAGTATCATCAAGACTGGGTTAAAAAATGTTTGCTGAGTTTTCAGGATACTCGCAGTTTTTGGAAGCCTGGCAACCCCTTTCTATGAAAGGGATTCTCGTCAGTCTCTGCTTGGGGCTACTTCAATAGCACACAAACCATAGTGATAGAACTTGGAACTACATTATTGTGCCAAGTTTCAAAGAGCTAGCACAAACCGTGTTTGATTTAGAGTTCCAACTACATGTATCCATATAGGAGAAAACAGAGTGAAACCTAAACATGAAAACGGTTACTTCAAAGGAACGGTTTAACCTAGAAGAACGAAATTTGTTGAGCCAAGTGGGATTGGTGTACTGATCATTAAATGGAAGTATCATCAAGACTGGGTGAAAAAATGTTTGCTGAGATTTCAGGAAACTCGTAGTTTTTGGAAGCTTGGCAACCCCTTTCAATGAAAGGGATTCTCGTCAGTCTCTGCTTGGGGCTACTTCAATAGCACACAAACCATAGCGATAGAACTTGGAACTACATTATTGTGCCAAGTTTCAAAGAGCTAGCCACAAACCGTGTTTGATTTAGAGTTCCAACTACATGTATCCATATAGGAGAAAACAGAGTGAAACCTAAACATGAAAACGGTTACTGCAAAGGAACGGTTTAACCTAGAAGAAGGAAATTTGATGAGCCAAGTGGGATTGGTGTACTGATCATTAAATGGAAGTATCATCAAGATTGGGTGAAAAAATGTTTGCTGAGATTTCAGGAAACTCGCAGTTTTTTGCAAGCTTGGCAACCCCTTTCAATGAAAGGGATTCTCGTCAGTCTCTGCTTGGGGCTACTTCAATAGCACTCAAACCATAGCGATAGAACTTGGAACTACATTATTGTGCCAAGTTTCAAAGAGCTAGCACAAGCCGTGTTTGATTTAGAGTTCCAACTACATGTATCCATATAGGAGAAAACAGAGTGAAACCTAAACATGAAAACGGTTACTGCAAAGGAATGGATTAACCTAGAAGAACGAAATTTGGTGAGCCAAGTGGGATTGGTGTACTGATCAGTAAATGGAAGTATCATCAAGATTGGGTGAAAAAATGTTTGCTGAGATTTCAGGAAACTCGCAGTTTTTTGGAAGCCTGGCAACCCCTTTCTATGAAAGGGATTCTCGTCAGTCTCTGCTTGGGGCTACTTCAATAGCACACAAACCATAGTGATAGAACTTGGAACTACATTATTGTGCCAAGTTTCAAAGAGCTAGCACAAACCGTGTTTGATTTAGAGTTCCAACTACATGTATCCATATAGGAGAAAACAGAGTGAAACCTAAACATGAAAACGGTTACTGCAAAGCAACGGTTTAACCTAGAAGAACGAAATTTGGTGAGCCAAGTGGGATTGGTGTACTGATCATTAAATGGAAGTATCATCAAGACTGGGTGAAAAAATGTTTGCTGAGATTTCAGGAAACTCGCAGTTTTTTGGAAGCCTGGCAACCCCTTTCAATGAAAGTGATTCTCGTCAGTCTCTGCTTGGGGCTACTTCAATAGCACACAAACCATAGCGATAGAACTTGGAACTACATTATTGTGCCAAGTTTCAAAGAGCTAGCACAAGCCGTGTTTGATTTAGAGTTCCAACTACATGTATGCATATAGGAGAAAACAGAGTGAAACCTAAACATGAAAACGGTTACTGCAAAGGAACGGTTTAACCTAGAAGAACGAAATTTGGTGAGCCAAGTGGGATTGGTGTACTGATCATTAAATGGAAGTATCATCAAGATTGGGTGAAAAAATGTTTGCTGAGATTTCAGGAAACTCGCAGTTTTTTGCAAGCTTGGCAACCCCTTTCAATGAAAGGGATTCTCGTCAGTCTCTGCTTGAGGCTACTTCAATAGCACACAAACCATAGCGATAGAACTTGGAACTACATTATTGTGCCAAGTTTCAAAGAGCTAGCACAAACCGTGTTTGATTTAGAGTTCCAACTACATGTATCCATATAGGAGAAAACAGAGTGAAACCTAAACATGAAAACGGTTACTGCAAAGGAACGTTTTAACCTAGAAGAACGAAATTTGGTGAGCCAAGTGGGATTGGTGTACTGATCATTAAATGGAAGTATCATCAAGACTGGGTGAAAAAATGTTTGCTGAGATTTCAGGAAACTCGTAGTTTTTTGGAAGCCTGGCAACCAATTTCTATGAAAGGGATTCTCGTCAGTCTCTGCTTGGGGCTACTTCAATAGCACACAAACCATAGCGATAGAACTTGGAACTACATTATTGTGCCAAGTTTCAAAGAGCTAGCACAAACCGTGTTTGATTTAGAGTTCCAACTACATGTATCCATATAGGAGAAAACAGAGTGAAACCTAAACATGAAAACGGTTACTGCAAAGGAACGGTTTAACCTAGAAGAACGAAATTTAGTGAGCCAAGTGAGATTCGTGTACTGATCATTACCTGCAAGTATCATCAACATTGTGTGAAAAAATGTTTGCTGAGATTTCAGGAAACTCGCAGTTTTTTGGAAGCCTGGCAACCCCTTTCTATGAAAGGGATTCTCGTCAGTCTCTGCTTGGGGCTACTTCAATAGCACACAAACCATAGCGATAGAACTTGGAACTACATTATTGTGCCAAGTTTCAAAGAGCTAGCACAAACCGTGTTTGATTTAGAGTTCCAACTACATGTATCCATATAGGAGAAAACAGAGTGAAACCTAAACATGAAAACGGTTACTGCAAAGGAACGGTTTAACATAGAAGAACGAAATTTGGTGAGCCAAGTGGGATTGGTGTCCTGATCATTGAATGGAAGTATCATCAAGACTGGGTGAAAAAATGTTTGCTGAGATTTCAGGAAACTCGCAGTTTTTTGGAAGCCTGGCAACCCCTTTCAATGAAAGGGATTCTCGTCAGTCTCTGCTTGGGGCTACTTCAATAGCACACAAACCATAGCGATAGTACTTGGAACTACATTATTGTGCCAAGTTTCAAAGAGCTAGCACAAACCGTGTTTGATTTAGAGTTCCAACTACATGTATCCATATAGGAGAAAACAGAGTGAAACCTAAACATGAAAACGGTTACTGCAAAGGAACGGTTTAACCTAGAAGAACGAAATTTGGTGAGCCAAGTGGGATTGGTGTACTGATCATTAAATGGAAGTATCATCAAGATTGGGTGAAAAAATGTTTGCTGAGATTTCAGGAAACTCGCAGTTTTTTGGAAGCTTGGCAACCCCTTTCAATGAAAGGGATTCTCGTCAGTCTCTGCTTGGGGCTACTTCAATAGCACACAAACCATAGCGATAGAACTTGGAACTACATTATTGTGCCAAGTTTCAAAGAGCTAGCACAAACCGTGTTTGATTTCTAGTTCCAACTACATGTATCCATATAGGAGAAAACAGAGTGAAACCTAAACATGAAAACGGTTACTGCAAAGGAACGGTTTAACCTAGAAGAACGAAATTTGGTGAGCCAAGTGGGATTGGTGTACTGATCATTAAATGGAAGTATCATCAAGACTGGGTGAAAAAATGTTTGCTGAGATTTCAGGAAACTCGCAGTTTTTTGGAAGCCTGGCAACCCCTTTCTATGAAAGGGATTCTCGTCAGTCTCTGCTTGGGGCTACTTCAATAGCACACAAACCATAGCGATAGAACTTGGAACTACATTATTGTGCCAAGTTGCAAAGAGCTAGCACAAGCCGTGTTTGATTTAGAGTTCCAACTACATGTATGCATATAGGAGAAAACAGAGTGAAACCTAAACATGAAAACGGTTACTGCAAAGGAACGGTTTAACCTAGAAGAACGAAATTTGGTGAGCCAAGTGGGATTGGTGTACTGATCATTAAATGGAAGTATCATCAAGATTGGGTGAAAAAATGTTTGCTGAGATTTCAGGAAACTCGCAGTTTTTTGCAAGCTTGGCAACCCATTTCAATGAAAAGGATTCTCGTCAGTCTCTGCTTGGGGCTACTTCAATAGCACACAAACCATAGCGATAGAACTTGGAACTACATTATTGTGCCAAGTTTCAAAGAGCTAGCACAAGCCGTGTTTGATTTAGAGTTCCAACTACATGTATGCATATAGGAGAAAACAGAGTGAAACCTAAACATGAAAATGGTTACTGCAAAGGAACGGTTTAACCTAGAAGAACGAAATTTGGTGAGCCAAGTGGGATTGGTGTACTGATCATTAAATGGAAGTATCATCAAGACTGGGTGAAAAAATGTTAGCCTAGATTTCAGGAAACTCGCAGTTTTTTGGAAGCCTGGCAACCCCTTTCTATGAAAGGGATTCTCGTCAGTCTCTGCTTGGGGCTACTTCAATAGCACACAAACCATAGCGATAGAACTTGGAACTACATTATTGTGCCAAGTTTCAAAGAGCTAGCACAAACCGTGTTTGATTTAGAGTTCCAACTACATGTATCCATATAGGAGAAAACAGAGTGAAACCTAAACATGAAAACGGTTACTGCAAAGGAACGGTTTAACCTAGAAGAACGAAATTTGGTGAGCCAAGTGGGATTGGTGTACTGATCATTAAATGGAAGTATCATCAAGACTGGGTGAAAAAATGTTTGCTGAGATTTCAGGAAACTCGCAGTTTTTTGGAAGTCTGGCAACCCCTTTCTATGAAAGGGATTCTCGTCAGTCTCTGCTTGGGGCTACTTCAATAGCACACAAACCATAGCGATAGAACTTGGAACTACATTATTGTGCCAAGTTTCAAAGAGCTAGCACAAACCGTGTTTGATTTAGAGTTCCAACAACATATATCCATATAGGAGAAAACAGAGTGAAACCTAAACATGAAAACGGTTACTGCAAAGGAACGGTTTAACCTAGAAGAATGAAATTTAGTGAGTCAAGTGAGATTCGTGTACTGATCACTACCTGCAAGTATCATCAACATTGTGTAAAAAATGTTTGCTGAGATTTCAGGAAACTCGCAGTTTTTTGGAAGCCTGGCAACCCCTTTCAATGAAAGTGATTCTCGTCAGTCTCTGCTTGGGGCTACTTCAATAGCACACAAACCATAGCGATAGTACTTGGAACTACATTATTGTGCCACGTTTCAAAGAGCTAGCACAAACCGTGTTTGATTTAGAGTTCCAACTACATGTATCCATATAGGAGAAAACAGAGTGAAACCTAAACATGAAAACGGGTACTGCAAAGGAACGGTTTAACCTAGAAGAACGAAATTTGGTGAGCCAAGTGGGATTGGTGTACTGATCATTAAATGGAAGTATCATCAAGATTGGGTGAAAAAATGTTTGCTGAGATTTCAGGAAACACGCAGTTTTTTGCAAGCTTGGCAACCCCTTTCAATGAAAGGGATTCTCGTCAGTCTCTGCTTGGGGCTACTTCAATAGCACACAAACCATAGCGATAGAACTTGGAACTACATTATTGTGCCAAGTTTCAAATAGCTAACACAAGCCGTGTTTGATTTAGAGTTCCAACTACATGTATGCATATAGGAGAAAACAGAGTGAAACCTAAACATGAAAACGGTTACTGCAAAGGAACGGTTTAACCTAGAAGAACGAAATTTGGTGAGCCAAGTGGGATTGGTGTACTGATCATTAAATGGAAGGATCATCAAGATTGGGTGAAAAAATGTTTGCTGAGATTTCAGGAAACTTGCAGTTTTTTGCAATCCTGGCAATCCCTTTTAGTGAAAGGGATTCTCGTCAGTCTCTGCTTGGGGCTACTTCAATAGCACACAAACCATAGCGATAGAACTTGGAACTACATTATTGTGCCAAGTTTCAAAGAGCTAGCACAAACCGTGTTTGATTTAGAGTTCCAACTACATGTATCCATATAGGAGAAAACAGAGTGAAACCTAAACATGAAAACGGTTACTGCAAAGGAACGGTTTAACATAGAAGAACGAAATTTGGTGAGCCAAGTGGGATTGGTGTCCTGATCATTAAATGGAAGTATCATCAAGACTGGGTGAAAAAATGTTTGCTGAGATTTCAGGAAACTCGCAGTTTTTTGGAAGCCTGGCAACCCCTTTCAATGAAAGTGATTCTCGTCAGTCTCTGCTTGGGGCTACTTCAATAGCACACAAACCATAGCGATAGTACTTGGAACTACATTATTGTGCCAAGTTTCAAAGAGCTAGCACAAACCGTGTTTGATTTAGAGTTCCAACTACATGTATCCATATAGGAGAAAACAGAGTGAAACCTAAACATGAAAACGGTTACTGCAAAGGAACGGTTTAACCTAGAAGAACGAAATTTGGTGAGCCAAGTGGGATTGGTGTACTGATCATTAAATGGAAGTATCATCAAGATTGGGTGAAAAAATGTTTGCTGAGATTTCAGGAAACTCGCAGTTTTTTGCAAGCTTGGCAACCCCTTTCAATGAAAGGGATTCTCGTCAGTCTCTGCTTGAGGCTACTTCAATAGCACACAAACCATAGCGATAGAACTTGGAACTACATTATTGTGCCAAGTTTCAAAGAGCTAGCACAAACCGTGTTTGATTTAGAGTTCCAACTACATGTATACATATAGGAGAAAACAGAGTGAAACCTAAACATGAAAACGGTTACTGCAAAGGAACGGTTTAACCTAGAAGAACGAAATTTGTTGAGCCAAGTGGGATTGGTGTACTGATCATTAAATGGAAGTATCATCAAGACTGGGTGAAAAAATGTTTGCTGAGATTTCAGGAAACTCGCAGTTTTTTGGAAGCCTGGCAACCAATTTCTATGAAAGGGATTCTCGTCAGTCTCTGCTTGGGGCTACTTCAATAGCACACAATCCATAGCGATAGAACTTGGAACTACATTATTGTGCCAAGTTTCAAAGAGCTAGCACAAACCGTGTTTGATTTAGAGTTCCAACTACATGTATACATATAGGAGAAAACAGAGTGAAACCTAAACATGAAAACGGTTACTGCAAAGGAACGGTTTAACCTAGAAGAACGAAATTTAGTGAGCCAAGTGAGATTCGTGTACTGATCACTACCTGCAAGTATCATCAACATTGTGTGAAAAAATGTTTGCTGAGATTTCAGGAAACTCGCAGTTTTTTGGAAGCCTGGCAACCCCTTTCTATGTAAGGGATTCTCGTCAGTCTCTGCTTGGGGCTACTTCAATAGCACACAAACCATAGCGATAGAACTTGGAACTACATTATTGTGCCAAGTTTCAAAGAGCTAGCACAAACCGTGTTTGATTTAGAGTTCCAACTACATGTATCCATATAGGAGAAAACAGAGTGAAACCTAAACATGAAAACGGTTACTGCAAAGGAACGGTTTAACCTAGAAGAACGAAATTTGATGAGCCAAGTGGGATTAGTGTACTGATCATTAAATGGAAGTATCATCAAGATTGGGTGAAAAAATGTTTGCTGAGATTTCAGGAAACTCGCAGTTTTTTGCAAGCTTGGCAACCCCTTTCAATGAAAGGGATTCTCGTCAGTCTCTGCTTGGGGCTACTTCAATAGCACACAAACCATAGCGATAGAACTTGGAACTATATTATTGTGCCAAGTTTCAAAGAGCTAGCACAAGCCGTGTTTGATTTAGAGTTCCAACTACATGTATGCATATAGGAGAAAACAGAGTGAAACCTAAACATGAAAACGGTTACTGCAAAGGAACGGTTTAACCTACAAGAACGAAATTTGGTGAGCCAAGTGGGATTGGTGTACTGATCATTAAATGGAAGTATCATCAAGACTGGGTGAAAAAATGTTTGCTGAGATTTCAGGAAACTCGCAGTTTTTTGGAAGCCTGGCAACCCCTTTCTATGTAAGGGATTCTCGTCAGTCTCTGCTTGGGGCTACTTCAATAGCACACAAACCATAGCGATAGAACTTGGAACTACATTATTGTGCCAAGTTTCAAAGAGCTAGCACAAACCGTGTTTGATTTAGAGTTCCAACTACATGTATCCATATAGGAGAAAACAGAGTGAAACCTAAACATGAAAACGGTTACTGCAAAGGAACGGTTTAACATAGAAGAACGAAATTTGGTGAGCCAAGTGGGATTGGTGTCCTGATCATTGAATGGAAGTATCATCAAGACTGGGTGAAAAAATGTTTGCTGAGATTTCAGGAAACTCGCAGTTTTTTGGAAGCCTGGCAACCCCTTTCAATGAAAGGGATTCTCGTCAGTCTCTGCTTGGGGCTACTTCAATAGCACACAAACCATAGCGATAGTACTTGGAACTACATTATTGTGCCAAGTTTCAAAGAGCTAGCACAAACCGTGTTTGATTTAGAGTTCCAACTACATGTATGCATATAGGAGAAAACAGAGTGAAACCTAAACATGAAAACGGTTACTGCAAAGGAACGGTTTAACCTAGAAGAACGAAATTTGGTGAGCCAAGTGGGATTGGTGTACTGATCATTAAATGGAAGTATCATCAAGACTGGGTGAAAAAATGTTTGCTGAGATTTCAGGAAACTCGCAGTTTTTTGGAAGCCTGGCAACCAATTTCTATGAAAGGGATTCTCGTCAGTCTCTGCTTGGGGCTACTTCAATAGCACACAAACCATTGCGATAGAACTTGGAACTACATTATTGTGCCAAGTTTCAAAGAGCTAGCACAAACCGTGTTTGATTTAGAGTTCCAACTACATGTATCCATATAGGAGAAAACAGAGTGAAACCTAAACATGAAAACGGTTACTGCAAAGGAACGGTTTAACCTAGAAGAACGAAATTTAGTGAGCCAAGTGAGATTCGTGTACTGATCACTACCTGCAAGTATCATCAACATTGTGTGAAAAAATGTTTGCTGAGATTTCAGGAAACTCGCAGTTTTTTGGAAGCCTGGCAACCCCTTTCTATGAAAGGGATACTCGTCAGTCTCTGCTTGGGGCTACTTCAATAGCACACAAACCATAGCGATAGAACTTGGAACTACATTATTGTGCCAAGTTTCAAAGAGCTAGCACAAACCGTGTTTGATTTAGAGTTCCAACTACATGTATCCATATAGGAGAAAACAGAGTGAAACCTAAACATGAAAACGGTTACTGCAAAGGAACGGTTTAACCTAGAAGAACGAAATTTGGTGAGCCAAGTGGGATTGGTGTCCTGATCATTGAATGGAAGTATCATCAAGACTGGGTGAAAAAATGTTTGCTGAGATTTCAGGAAACTCGCAGTTTTTTGGAAGCTTGGCAACCCCTTTCAATGAAAGGGATTCTCGTCAGTCTCTGCTTGGGGCTACTTCAATAGCACACAAACCATAGCGATAGAACTTGGAACTACATTATTGTGCCAAGTTTCAAAGAGCTAGCACAAACCGTGTTTGATTTCTAGTTCCAACTACATGTATCCATATAGGAGAAAACAGAGTGAAACCTAAATATGAAAACGGTTACTGCAAAGGAACGGTTTAACCTAGAAGAACGAAATTTGGTGAGCCAAGTGGGATTGGTGTCCTGATCATTAAATGGAAGTATCATCAAGACTGGGTGAAAAAATGTTTGCTGAGATTTCAGGAAACTCGCAGTTTTTTGGAAGCCTGGCAACCCCTTTCAATGAAAGTGATTCTCGTCAGTCTCTGCTTGGGGCCACTTCAATAGCACACAAACCATAGCGATAGTACTTGGAACTACATTATTGTGCCAAGTTTCAAAGAGCTAGCACAAACCGTGTTTGATTTAGAGTTCCAACTACATGTATCCATATAGGAGAAAACAGAGTGAAACCTAAACATGAAAACGGTTACTGCAAAGGAACGGTTTAACCTAGATGAACGAAATTTGGTGAGCCAAGTGGGATTGGTGTACTGATCATTAAATGGAAGTATCATCAAGATTGGGTGAAAAAATGTTTGCTGAGATTTCAGGAAACTCGCAGTTTTTTGGAAGCTTGGCAACCCCTTTCAATGAAAGGGATTCTCGTCAGTCTTTGCTTGGGGCTACTTCAATAGCACACAAACCATAGCGATAGAACTTGGAACTACATTATTGTGCCAAGTTTCAAAGAGCTAGCACAAACCGTGTTTGATTTCTAGTTCCAACTACATGTATCCATATAGGAGAAAACAGAGTGAAACCTAAACATGAAAACGGTTACTGCAAAGGAACGTTTTAACCTAGAAGAACGAAATTTGGTGAGCCAAGTGGGATTGGTGTACTGATCATTAAATGGAAGTATCATCAAGACTGGGTTAAAAAATGTTTGCTGAGTTTTCAGGATACTCGCAGTTTTTTGGAAGCCTGGCAACCCCTTTCTATGAAAGGGATTCTCGTCAGTCTCTGCTTGGGGCTACTTCAATAGCACACAAACCATAGTGATAGAACTTGGAACTACATTATTGTGCCAAGTTTCAAAGAGCTAGCACAAGCCGTGTTTGATTTAGAGTTCCAACTACATGTATCCATATAGGAGAAAACAGAGTGAAACCTAAACATGAAAACGGTTACTGCAAAGGAATGGATTAACCTAGAAGAACGAAATTTGGTGAGCCAAGTGGGATTGGTGTACTGATCAGTAAATGGAAGTATCATCAAGATTGGGTGAAAAAATGTTTGCTGAGATTTCAGGAAACTCGCAGTTTTTTGGAAGCCTGGCAACCCCTTTCTATGAAAGGGATTCTCGTCAGTCTCTGCTTGGGGCTGCTTCAATAGCACACAAACCATAGTGATAGAACTTGGAACTACATTATTGTGCCAAGTTTCAAAGAGCTAGCACAAACCGTGTTTGATTTAGAGTTCCAACTACATGTATCCATATAGGAGAAAACAGAGTGAAACCTAAACATGAAAACGGTTACTGCAAAGCAACGGTTTAACCTAGAAGAACGAAATTTGGTGAGCCAAGTGGGATTGGTGTACTGATCATTAAATGGAAGTATCATCAAGACTGGGTGAAAAAATGTTTGCTGAGATTTCAGGAAACTCGCAGTTTTTTGGAAGCCTGGCAACCCCTTTCAATGAAAGTGATTCTCGTCAGTCTCTGCTTGGGGCTACTTCAATAGCACACAAACCATAGCGATAGAACTTGGAACTACATTATTGTGCCAAGTTTCAAAGAGCTAGCACAAGCCGTGTTTGATTTAGAGTTCCAACTACATGTATGCATATAGGAGAAAACAGAGTGAAACCTAAACATGAAAACGGTTACTGCAAAGGAACGGTTTAACCTAGAAGAACGAAATTTGGTGAGCCAAGTGGGATTGGTGTACTGATCATTAAATGGAAGTATCATCAAGATTGGGTGAAAAAATGTTTGCTGAGATTTCAGGAAACTCGCAGTTTTTTGCAAGCTTGGCAACCCCTTTCAATGAAAGGGATTCTCGTCAGTCTCTGCTTGAGGCTACTTCAATAGCACACAAACCATAGCGATAGAACTTGGAACTACATTATTGTGCCAAGTTTCAAAGAGCTAGCACAAACCGTGTTTGATTTAGAGTTCCAACTACATGTATCCATATAGGAGAAAACAGAGTGAAACCTAAACATGAAAACGGTTACTGCAAAGGAACGGTTTAACCTAGAAGAACGAAATTTGGTGAGCCAAGTGGGATTGGTGTACTGATCATTAAATGGAAGTATCATCAAGACTGGGTGAAAAAATGTTTGCTGAGATTTCAGGAAACTCGTAGTTCTTTGGATGCCTGGCAACCAATTTCTATGAAAGGGATTCTCGTCAGTCTCTGCTTGGGGCTACTTCAATAGCACACAAACCATAGCGATAGAACTTGGAACTACATTATTGTGCCAAGTTTCAAAGAGCTAGCACAAACCGTGTTTGATTTAGAGTTCCAACTACATGTATCCATATAGGAGAAAACAGAGTGAAACCTAAACATGAAAACGGTTACTGCAAAGGAACGGTTTAACCTAGAAGAACGAAATTTAGTGAGCCAAGTGAGATTCGTGTACTGATCATTACCTGCAAGTATCATCAACATTGTGTGAAAAAATGTTTGCTGAGATTTCAGGAAACTCGCAGTTTTTTGGAAGCCTGGCAACCCCTTTCTATGAAAGGGATTCTCGTCAGTCTCTGCTTGGGGCTACTTCAATAGCACACAAACCATAGCGATAGAACTTGGAACTACATTATTGTGCCAAGTTTCAAAGAGCTAGCACAAACCGTGTTTGATTTAGAGTTCCAACTACATGTATCCATATAGGAGAAAACAGAGTGAAACCTAAACATGAAAACGGTTACTGCAAAGGAACGGTTTAACATAGAAGAACGAAATTTGGTGAGCCAAGTGGGATTGGTGTCCTGATCATTGAATGGAAGTATCATCAAGACTGGGTGAAAAAATGTTTGCTGAGATTTCAGGAAACTCGCAGTTTTTTGGAAGCCTGGCAACCCCTTTCAATGAAAGGGATTCTCGTCAGTCTCTGCTTGGGGCTACTTCAATAGCACACAAACCATAGCGATAGTACTTGGAACTACATTATTGTGCCAAGTTTCAAAGAGCTAGCACAAACCGTGTTTGATTTAGAGTTCCAACTACATGTATCCATATAGGAGAAAACAGAGTGAAACCTAAACATGAAAACGGTTACTGCAAAGGAACGGTTTAACCTAGAAGAACGAAATTTGGTGAGCCAAGTGGGATTGGTGTACTGATCATTAAATGGAAGTATCATCAAGATTGGGTGAAAAAATGTTTGCTGAGATTTCAGGAAACTCGCAGTTTTTTGGAAGCTTGGCAACCCCTTTCAATGAAAGGGATTCTCGTCAGTCTCTGCTTGGGGCTACTTCAATAGCACACAAACCATAGCGATAGAACTTGGAACTACATTATTGTGCCAAGTTTCAAAGAGCTAGCACAAACCGTGTTTGATTTCTAGTTCCAACTACATGTATCCATATAGGAGAAAACAGAGTGAAACCTAAACATGAAAACGGTTACTGCAAAGGAACGGTTTAACCTAGAAGAACGAAATTTGGTGAGCCAAGTGGGATTGGTGTACTGATCATTAAATGGAAGTATCATCAAGACTGGGTGAAAAAATGTTTGCTGAGATTTCAGGAAACTCGCAGTTTTTTGGAAGCCTGGCAACCCCTTTCTATGAAAGGGATTCTCGTCAGTCTCTGCTTGGGGCTACTTCAATAGCACACAAACCATAGCGATAGAACTTGGAACTACATTATTGTGCCAAGTTTCAAAGAGCTAGCACAAGCCGTGTTTGATTTAGAGTTCCAACTACATGTATGCATATAGGAGAAAACAGAGTGAAACCTAAACATGAAAACGGTTACTGCAAAGGAACGGTTTAACCTACAAGAACGAAATTTGGTGAGCCAAGTGGGATTGGTGTACTGATCATTAAATGGAAGTATCATCAAGACTGGGTGAAAAAATGTTTGCTGAGATTTCAGGAAACTCGCAGTTTTTTGGAAGCCTGGCAACCCCTTTCTATGAAAGGGATTCTCGTCAGTCTCTGCTTGGGGCTACTTCAATAGCACACAAACCATAGCGATAGAACTTGGAACTACATTATTGTGCCAAGTTTCAAAGAGCTAGCACAAACCGTGTTTGATTTAGAGTTCCAACTACATGTATCCATATAGGAGAAAACAGAGTGAAACCTAAACATGAAAACGGTTACTGCAAAGGAACGGATTAACCTAGAAGAACGAAATTTGTTGAGCCAAGTGGGATTGGTGTACTGATCAGTAAATGGAAGTATCATCAAGACTGGGTGAAAAAATGTTTGCTGAGATTTCAGGAAACTCGCAGTTTTTTGGAAGCCTGGCAACCCCTTTCTATGAAAGGGATTCTCGTCAGTCTCTGCTTGGGGCTACTTCAATAGCACACAAACCATAGCGATAGAACTTGGAACTACATTATTGTGCCAAGTTTCAAAGAGCTAGCACAAACCGTGTTTGATTTAGAGTTCCAACTACATGTATCCATATAGGAGAAAACAGAGTGAAACCTAAACATGAAAACGGTTACTGCAAAGGAACGGTTTAACCTAGAAGAACGAAATTTGGTGAGCCAAGTGGGATTGGTGTACTGATCATTAAATGGAAGTATCATCAAGACTGGGTGAAAAAATGTTTGCTGAGATTTCAGGAAACTCGCAGTTTTTTGGAAGCCTGGCAACCCCTTTCAATGAAAGTGATTCTCGTCAGTCTCTGCTTGGGGCTACTTCAATAGCACACAAACCATAGCGATAGAACTTGGAACTACATTATTGTGCCAAGTTTCAAAGAGCTAGCACAAGCCGTGTTTGATTTAGAGTTCCAACTACATGTATGCATATAGGAGAAAACAGAGTGAAACCTAAACATGAAAACGGTTACTGCAAAGGAACGGTTTAACCTAGAAGAACGAAATTTGGTGAGCCAAGTGGGATTGGTGTACTGATCATTAAATGGAAGTATCATCAAGATTGGGTGAAAAAATGTTTGCTGAGATTTCAGGAAACTCGCAGTTTTTTGCAAGCTTGGCAACCCCTTTCAATGAAAGGGATTCTCGTCAGTCTCTGCTTGAGGCTACTTCAATAGCACACAAACCATAGCGATAGAACTTGGAACTACATTATTATGCCAAGTTTCAAAGAGCTAGCACAAACCGTGTTTGATTTAGAGTTCCAACTACATGTATCCATATAGGAGAAAACAGAGTGAAACCTAAACATGAAAACGGTTACTGCAAAGGAACGGTTTAACCTAGAAGAACGAAATTTAGTGAGCCAAGTGAGATTCGTGTACTGATCACTACCTGCAAGTATCATCAACATTGTGTGAAAAAATGTTTGCTGAGATTTCAGGAAACTCGCAGTTTTTTGGAAGCCTGGCAACCCCTTTCTATGAAAGGGATTCTCGTCAGTCTCTGCTTGGGGCTACTTCAATAGCACACAAACCATAGCGATAGAACTTGGAACTACATTATTGTGCCAAGTTTCAAAGAGCTAGCACAAACCGTGTTTGATTTAGAGTTCCAACTACATGTATCCATATAGGAGAAAACAGAGTGAAACCTAAACATGAAAACGGTTACTGCAAAGGAACGGTTTAACATAGAAGAACGAAATTTGGTGAGCCAAGTGGGATTGGTGTCCTGATCATTGAATGGAAGTATCATCAAGACTGGGTGAAAAAATGTTTGCTGAGATTTCAGGAAACTCGCAGTTTTTTGGAAGCCTGGCAACCCCTTTCAATGAAAGGGATTCTCGTCAGTCTCTGCTTGGGGCTACTTCAATAGCACACAAACCATAGCGATAGTACTTGGAACTACATTATTGTGCCAAGTTTCAAAGAGCTAGCACAAACCGTGTTTGATTTAGAGTTCCAACTACATGTATCCATATAGGAGAAAACAGAGTGAAACCTAAACATGAAAACGGTTACTGCAAAGGAACGGTTTAACCTAGAAGAACGAAATTTGGTGAGCCAAGTGGGATTGGTGTACTGATCATTAAATGGAAGTATCATCAAGACTGGGTGAAAAAATGTTTGCTGAGATTTCAGGAAACTCGCAGTTTTTTGGAAGCCTGGCAACCAATTTCTATGATAGGGATTCTCGTCAGTCTCTGCTTGGGGCTACTTCAATAGCACACAAACCATAGCGATAGAACTTGGAACTACATTATTGTGCCAAGTTTCAAAGAGCTAGCACAAACCGTGTTTGATTTAGAGTTCCAACTACATGTATCCATATAGGAGAAAACAGAGTGAAACCTAAACATGAAAACGGTTACTGTAAAGGAACGGTTTAACCTAGAAGAACGAAATTTAGTGAGCCAAGTGAGATTCGTGTACTGATCACTACCTGCAAGTATCATCAACATTGTGTGAAAAAATGTTTGCTGAGATTTCAGGAAACTCGCAGTTTTTTGGAAGCCTGGCAACCCCTTTCTATGAAAGGGATTCTCGTCAGTCTCTGCTTGGGGCTACTTCAATAGCACACAAACCATAGCGATAGAACTTGGAACTACATTATTGTGCCAAGTTTCAAAGAGCTAGCACAAACCGTGTTTGATTTAGAGTTCCAACTACATGTATCCATATAGGAGAAAACAGAGTGAAACCTAAACATGAAAACGGTTACTGCAAAGGAACGGTTTAACATAGAAGAACGAAATTTGGTGAGCCAAGTGGGATTGGTGTCCTGATCATTGAATGGAAGTATCATCAAGACTGGGTGAAAAAATGTTTGCTGAGATTTCAGGAAACTCGCAGTTTTTTGGAAGCTTGGCAACCCCTTTCAATGAAAGGGATTCTCGTCAGTCTCTGCTTGGGGCTACTTCAATAGCACACAAACCATAGCGATAGAACTTGGAACTACATTATTGTGCCAAGTTTCAAAGAGCTAGCACAAACCGTGTTTGATTTCTAGTTCCAACTACATGTATCCATATAGGAGAAAACAGAGTGAAACCTAAACATGAAAACGGTTACTGCAAAGGAAAGGTTTAACCTAGAAGAACGAAATTTGGTGAGCCAAGTGGGATTGGTGTACTGATCATTAAATGGAAGTATCATCAAGACTGGGTGAAAAAATGTTTGCTGAGATTTCAGGAAACTCGCAGTTTTTTGGAAGCCTGGCAACCCCTTTCTATGAAAGGGATTCTCGTCAGTCTCTGCTTGGGGCTACTTCAATAGCACACAAACCATAGCGATAGAACTTGGAACTACATTATTGTGCCAAGTTTCAAAGAGCTAGCACAAACCGTGTTTGATTTAGAGTTCCAACTACATGTATCCATATAGGAGAAAACAGAGTGAAACTTAAACATGAAAACGGTTACTTCAAAGGAACGGTTTAACCTAGAAGAACGAAATTTGGTGAGCCAAGTGGGATTGGTGTACTGATCATTAAATGGAAGTATCATCAAGATTGGGTGAAAAAATGTTTGCTGAGATTTCAGGAAACTCGTAGTTTTTTGGAAGCTTGGCAACCCCTTTCAATGAAAGGGATTCTCGTCAGTCTCTGCTTGGGGCTACTTCAATAGCACACAAACCATAGCGATAGAACTTGGAACTACATTATTGTGCCAAGTTTCAAAGAGCTAGCACAAACCGTGTTTGATTTAGAGTTCCAACTACATGTATCCATATAGGAGAAAACAGAGTGAAACCTAAACATGAAAACGGTTACTGCAAAGGAACGGTTTAACCTAGAAGAACGAAATTTGGTGAGCCAAGTGGGATTGGTGTACTGATCATTAAATGGAAGTATCATCAAGATTGGGTGAAAAAATGTTTGCTGAGATTTCAGGAAACTCGCAGTTTTTTGGAAGCTTGGCAACCCCTTTCAATGAAAGGGATTCTCGTCAGTCTCTGCTTGGGGCTACTTCAATAGCACACAAACCATAGCGATAGAACTTGGAACTACATTATTGTGCCAAGTTTCAAAGAGCTAGCACAAGCCGTGTTTGATTTAGAGTTCCAACTACATGTATGCATATAGGAGAAAACAGAGTGAAACCTAAACATGAAAACGGTTACTGCAAAGGAACGGTTTAACCTACAAGAACGAAATTTGGTGAGCCAAGTGGGATTGGTGTACTGATCATTAAATGGAAGTATCATCAAGACTGGGTGAAAAAATGTTTGCTGAGATTTCAGGAAACTCGCAGTTTTTTGGAAGCCTGGCAACCCCTTTCTATGAAAGGGATTCTCGTCAGTCTCTGCTTGGGGCTACTTCAATAGCACACAAACCATAGCGATAGAACTTGGAACTACATTATTGTGCCAAGTTTCAAAGAGCTAGCACAAACCGTGTTTGATTTAGAGTTCCAACTACATGTATCCATAAAGGAGAAAACATAGTGAAACCTAAACATGAAAACGGTTACTGCAAAGGAACGGATTAACCTAGAAGAACGTAATTTGTTGAGCCAAGTGGGATTGGTGTACTGATCAGTAAATGGAAGTATCATCAAGACTGGGTGAAAAAATGTTTGCTGAGATTTCAGGAAACTCGCAGTTTTTTGGAAGCCTGGCAACCCCTTTCTATGAAAGGGATTCTCGTCAGTCTCTGCTTGGGGCTACTTCAATAGCCCACAAACCATAGCGATAGAACTTGGAACTACATTATTGTGCCAAGTTTCAAAGAGCTAGCACAAACCGTGTTTGATTTAGAGTTCCAACTACATGTATCCATATAGGAGAAAACAGAGTGAAACCTAAACATGAAAACGGTTACTGCAAAGGAACGGTTTAACCTAGAAGAACGAAATTTGGTGAGCCAAGTGGGATTGGTGTACTGATCATTAAATGGAAGTATCATCAAGATTGGGTGAAAAAATGTTTGCTGAGATTTCAGGAAACTCGCAGTTTTTTGCAAGCCTGGCAATCCCTTTTAGTGAAAGGGATTCTCGTCAGTCTCTGCTTGGGCT
>NW_027553937.1:0-25550 GCF_045843805.1 Urocitellus parryii | reverse complement strand
ACTACATTATTGTGCCAAGTTTTCAAAGAGCTAGCACAAACCGTGTTTGATTTAGAGTTCCAACTACATGTATCCATATAGGAGACAACAGAGTGAAACCTAAACATGAAAACGGTTACCTCAAAGGAACGGTTTAACCTAGAAGAACGAAATTTGGTGACCCAAGTGGGATTCGTGTACTGATGACTACATGCAAGTATAATCAAAATTGGGTGAAAAATTGTTTGCTGAGATTTCAGGAAACTCGTAGTTTTTTGGAAGCTTGGCAACCCCTTTCAATGAAAGGGATTCTCGTCAGTCTCTGCTTGGGGCTACTTCAATAGCACACAAACCATAGCGATAGAACTTGGAACTACATTATTGTGCCCAAGTTTCAAAGAGCTAGCACAAACTGTGTTTGATTTAGAGTTCCAACTACATGTATCCATATAGGAGAAAACAGAGTGAAACCTAAACATGAAAACGGTTACTGCAAAGGAACGGTTTAACCTAGAAGAACGAAATTTGGTGAGCCAAGTGGGATTGGTGTACTGATCATTAAATGGAAGTATCATCAAGATTGGGTGAAAAAAATGTTTGCTGAGATTTCTGGAAACTCGTAGTTTTTTGGAAGCTTGGCAAGCCCTTTCAATGATAGGGATTCTCGTCAGTCTCTGCTTGGGGCTACTTCAATAGCACACAAACCCTAGCGATAGAACTTGAAACTACATTATTGTGCCAAGTTTCAAAGAGCTAGCACAAACCGTGTTTGATTTAGAGTTCCAACTACATGTATCTATATAGGAGAAAACAGAGTGAAACCTAAATACGAAAACGATTACTGCAAAGGAACGGTTTAACATAGAAGAACGAAATTTGGTGAGCCAAGTGGGATTGGTGTACTGATCATTAAATGGAAGTATCATCAAGACTGGGTGAAAAAATGTTTGCTGAGATTCCAGGAATCTCGCAGTTTTTTGGAAGCCTGGCAACCCTTTCTATGAAAGGGATTCTCGTCAGTCTCTGCTTGGGGCTACTTCAATAGCACACAAACCATAGCGATAGAACTTGGAACTACATTATTGTGCCAAGTTTCAAAGAGCTAGCACAAACCGTGTTTGATTTAGACTTCCAACTACATGTATCCATATAGGAGACAACAGAGTGAAACTAAACATGAAAACGGTTACTGCAAAGGAACGGTTTAACCTAGAAGAACGAAATATGGTGAGCCAAGTGGGATTGGTGTACTGATCATTAAATGGAAGTATCATCAAGATTGGTGAAAAAATGTTTGCTGAGATTTCTGGAAACTCGTAGTTTTTTGGAAGCTTGGCAACCCCTTTCAATGAAAGGGATTCTCGTCAGTCTCTGCTTGGGGCTACTTCAATAGCACACAAACCATAGCGATAGAACTTGGAACTACATTATTGTGCCAAGTTTCAAAGAGCTCGCACAAACCGTGTTTGATTTAGAGTTCCAACTACATGTATCCATATAGGAGAAAACAGAGTGAAACCTAAACATGAAAACGATTACTGCAAAGGAACGGTTTAACTTAGAAGAACGATATTTGGTGAGCCAAGTGGGATTGGTGTACTGATCATTAACTGGAAGTATCATCAAGACTGGTTAAAAAAATGTTTGCTGAGATTTCAGGAAACTCGCAGATTTTTGGAAGCCTGGCAACCCCTTTCTATGAAAGGGATTCTCGTCAGTCTCTGCTTGGGGCTACTTCAATAGCACACAAACCATAGCGATAGAACTTGGAACTACATTATTGTGCCAAGTTTCAAAGAGCTAGCAGAAACCGTGTTTGATTTAGAGTTCCAACTACATGTATCCATATAGGAGAAAACAGAGTGAAACCTAAACATGTAAACGGTTACTGCAAAGGAACGTTTTAACCTATAAGAACGAAATTTAGTGAGCCTAGTGGGATTCGTGTACTGATCACTACCTGCAAGTATCATCAAGATTGGGTGAAAAATTGTTTGCTGAGATTTCAGGAAACTCGTAGTTTTTTGGAAGCTTGGCAACCCCTTTCAATGAAAGGGATTCTCGTCAGTCTCTGCTTGGGGCTACTTCAATAGCACACAAACCCTAGCGATAGAACTTGAAACTACATTGTTGTGCCAAGTTTCAAAGAGCTAGCACAAACCGTGTTTGATTTAGAGTTCCAACTACATGTATCTATATAGGAGAAACAGAGTGAAACCTAAATATGAAAACGATTACTGCAAAGGAACGGTTTAACCTAGAAGAACGAAATTTGGTGAGCCAAGTGGGATTGGTGTACTGATCATTAAATGGAAGTATCATCAAGACTGTGTGAAAAAATGTTTGCTGAGATTTCAGGAAACTCGCAGTTTTTTGGAAGCCTGGCAACCCCTTTCTATGAAAGGGATTCTCGTCAGTCTCTGCTTGGGGCTACTTCAATAGCACACAAACCATAGCGATAGAAATTGGTACTACATTATTGTGCCAAGTTTCAAAGAGCTAGCACAAACCGTGTTTGATTTAGAGTTCCAAACTACATGTATCCATATAGGAGACAACAGAGTGAAACCTAAACATGAAAACGGTTACTGCAAAGGAACGTTTTAACCTAGAAGAACGAAATTTGGTGAGCCAAGTGGGATTCGTGTACTGATCACTACCTGCAAGTATAATCAAAATTGGGTGAAAAATTGTTTGCTGAGATTTCTGGAAACTCGTAGTTTTTTGGAAGCTTGGCAACCCCGTTCAATGAAAGGGATTCTCGTCAGTCTCTGCTTGGGGCTACTTCAATAGCACACAAACCATAGCGATAGAACTTGGAACTACATTATTGTGCCAAGTTTCAAAGAGCTAGCACAAACCGTGTTTGATTTAAAGTTCCAACTACATGTACCCATATAGGAGGAAAACAGAGTGAAACCTAAACATGAAAACGGTTACTGAAAAGGAACGGTTTAACCTAGAAGAACGAAATTTGGTGAGCCAAGTGGAATTGGTGTACTGATCATTAAATGGAAGTATCATCAAGATTGGGTGAAAAAATGTTTGCTGAGATTTCTGGAAACTCGTAGTTTTTTGGAAGCTTGGCAACCCCTTTCAATGAAAGGGATTCTCGTCAGTCTCTGCTTGGGGCTACTTCAATAGCACACAAACCCTAGCGATAGAACTTGAAACTACATTATTGTGCCAAGTTTCAAAGAGCTAGCACAAACCGTGTTTGATTTAGAGTTTCAACTACATGTATCTATATAGGAGAAAACAGAGTGAAATTTAAATATGAAAACGATTACTGCAAAGGAACGGTTTAACATAGAAGAACGAAATTTGGTGAGCCAAGTGGGATTGGTGTACTGATCATTAAATGGAAGTATCATCAAGACTGGGTGAAAAATGTTTGCTGAGATTTCAGGAAACTCGCAGTTTTTTGGAAGCCTGGCAACCCCTTTCTATGAAAGGGATTCTCGTCAGTCTCTGCTTGGGGCTACTTCAATAGCACACAAACCATAGCGATAGAACTTGGAACTTCATTATTGTGCCAAGTTTCAAAGAGCTAGCACAAACCGTGTTTGATTTAGAGTTCCAACTACAAGTATCCATATACGAGAAAACAGAGTGAAACCTTGAAAACCTAAACATGATAAAACGTTAACTGCAAAGGAACGTTTTTAACCTAGAAGAACGAAATTTGGTGAGCCAAGTGGGATTGGTGTACTGATCATTAAATGAAGTATCATCAAGATTGGGTGAAAAAATATTTGCTGAGATTTCTGGAAACTCGTAGTTTTTTGGAAGCTTGGCAACCCTTTCAATGAAAGGATTCTCGTCAGTCTCTGCTTGGGGCTACTTCAATAGCACAAACCATAGCGATAGAACTTGGAACTACATTATTGTGCCAAGTTTCAAAGAGCTAGCACAAACCGTGTTTGATTTAGAGTTCCAACTACATGTATCCATATAGGAGAAAACATAGTGAAACCTAAACATGAAAACGATTACTGCAAAGGAACGGTTTAACCTAGAGAACGAAATTTGGTGAGCCAAGTGGGATTGGTGTACTGATCATTAAATGGAAGTATCATCAAGACTGGTTAAAAAATGTTTGCTGAGATTTCAGGAAACTCGCAGATTTTTGGAAGCCTGCAACCCCTTTGTATGAAAGGGATTCTCGTCAGTCTCTGCTTTGGGGCTACTTCAATAGCACACAAACCATAGCGATAGAACTTGGAACTACATTATTGTGCCAAGTTTCAAAGAGCTAGCACAAACGTGTTTGATTTAGAGTTCCAACTACATGTATCCATATAGGAGAAAACAGAGTGAAACCTAAACATGAAAACGGTTACTGCAAAGGAACGTTTTAACCTAGAAGAACGAAATTTAGTGAGCCTAGTGGATTCGTGTACTGATCACTACCTGCAATTATCATCAAGACTGGGTGCAAAAATGTTTGCTGAGATTTCTGGAAACTCGTAGTTTTTTGAAGCTTGGCCAACCCCTTTCAATGAAAGGGATTCTGGTCAGTCTCTGCTTGGGGCTACTTCAATAGCACACAAACCCTAGCGATAGAACTTGAAACTACATTGTTGTGCCAAGTTTCAAAGAGCTAGCACAAAGCGTGTTTGATTTAGAGTTCCAACTACATGTATCTGTATAAGAGAAAACAGAGTGAAACCTAAATATGAAAACGATTACTGCAAAGGAACGGTTTAACCTAGAAGAACGAAATTTGGTGAGCCAAGTGGGATTGGTGTACTGATCATTAAATGAAGTATCATCAAGAGTGGTGAAAAAATGTTTGCTGAGATTCAGGAAACTCGCAGTTTTTTGGAAGCCTGGCAACCCCTTTCTATGAAAGGGATTCTCGTCAGTCTCTGCTTGGGGCTACTTCAATAGCACACAAACCATAGCGATAGAACTTGAACTACATTATTGTGCCAAGTTTCAAAGAGCTAGCACAAACCGTGTTTGATTTAGAGTTCCAACTACATGTATCCATATACGAGAAAACAGAGTGAAACCTAAATATGATACGGTTATTGCAAAGGAACTGTTTAACCTAGAATAACGAATTTGGTGAGAGAAATGGCATTGGTTTACTGATCACTACCTGCAAGTATTATCAAGATTGGGTGAAAAAATGCTTGCTGAGATTTCAGGAAACCTCGCAGTTTTTGGAAGCCTGGCAACCCCTTTCAATGAAAGGGATTCTCATCAGTCTCTGCTTGGGGCTACTTCAATAGCACACAAACCATAGCGATAGAAATTGGAACTACATTATTTGTGCCAAGTTTCAAAGAGCTAGCACAAACCGTGTTTGATTTAGAGTTCCAACTACATGTATCCATATAGGAGACAACAGAGTGAACCTAAACATGAAAACGGTTACCTCAAAGGAACGGTTTAACCTAGAAGAACGAAATTTGGTGACCCAAGTGGGATTCGTGTACTGATGACTACATGCAAGTATAATCAAAATTGGTGAAAAATTGTTTGCTGAGATTTCAGGAAACTCGTAGTTTTTTGGAAGCTTGGCAACCCCTTTCAATGAAAGGGATTCTCGTCAGTCTCTGCTTGGGGCTACTTCAATAGCACACAAACCATAGCGATAGAACTTGGAACTACATTATTGTGCCAAGTTTCAAAGAGCTAGCACAAACTGTGTTTGATTTAGAGTTCCAACTACATGTATCCATATAGGAGAAAACAGAGTGAAACCTAAACATGAAAACGGTTACTGCAAAGGAACGGTTTAACCTAGAAGAACGAAATTTGGTGAGCCAAGTGGGATTGGTGTACTGATCATTAAATGGAAGTATCATCAAGATTGGGTGAAAAAAATGTTTGCTGAGATTTCTGGAATCTCGTAGTTTTTTGGAAGCTTGGCAAGCCCTTTCAATGATAGGGATTCTCGTCAGTCTCTGCTTGGGGCTACTTCAATAGCACACAAACCCTAGCGATAGAACTTGAAACTACATTATTGTGCCAAGTTTCAAAGAGCTAGCACAAACCGTGTTTGATTTAGAGTTCCAACTACATGTATCTATATAGGAGAAAACAGAGTGAAACCTAAATACGAAAACGATTACTGCAAAGGAACGGTTTAACATAGAAGAACGAAATTTGGTGAGCCAAGTGGGATTGGTGTACTGATCATTAAATGGAAGTATCATCAAGACTGGGTGAAAAAATGTTTGCTGAGATTCCAGGAATCTCGCAGTTTTTTGGAAGCCTGGCAACCCCTTTCTATGAAAGGGATTCTCGTCAGTCTCTGCTTGGGGCTACTTCAATAGCACACAAACCATAGCGATAGAACTTGGAACTACATTATTGTGCCAAGTTTCAAAGAGCTAGCACAAACCGTGTTTGAGTTAGAGTTCCAACTACAAGTATCCATATACGAGAAAACAGAGTGAAACCTAAACATGAAAACGGGTACTGCAAAGGAACGGTTTAACCTAGAAGAACGAAATTTGGTGAGCCAAGTGGGATTGGTGTACTGATCATTAAATAGAAGTATCATCAAGATTGGGTGAAAAAATGTTTGCTGAGATTTCAGGAAACTCGTAGTTTTTTGGAAGCCTGGCAACCCCTTTCAATGAAAGGGATTCTCGTCAGTCTCTGCTTGGGGCTACTTCAATAGAACACAAACCATAGCGATAGAACTTGGAACTACATTATTGTGCCAAGTTTCAAAGAGCTAGCACAAACCGTGTTTGATTTAGAGTTCCAACTACATGTATCCATATACGAGAAAACAGAGTGAAACCTAAATATGAAAACGGTTATTGCAAAGGAACGATTTATACCTAGAAGAACGAAATTTGGTGAGAGAAATGGCATTGGTTTACTGATCACTACCTGCAAGTATTATCAAGATTGGAGAAAAAATGCTTGCTGAGATTTCAGGAAACTCGCAGTTTTTTGGAAGCCTGGCAACCCCTTTCTATGAAAGGGATTCTCGTCAGTCTCTGCTTGGGGCTACTTCAATAGCACACAAACCATAGCGATAGAACTTGGAACTACATTATTGTGCCAAGTTTCAAAGAGCTAGCACAAACCGTGTTTGATTTAGACTTCCAACTACATGTATCCATATAGGAGACAACAGAGTGAAACCTAAACATGAAAACGGTTACTGCAAAGGAACGGTTTAACCTAGAAGAACGAAATATGGTGAGCCAAGTGGGATTGGTGTACTGATCATTAAATGGAAGTATCATCAAGATTGGGTGAAAAAATGTTTGCTGAGATTTCTGGAAACTCGTAGTTTTTTGGAAGCTTGGCAACCCCTTTCAATGAAAGGGATTCTCGTCAGTCTCTGCTTGGGGCTACTTCAATAGCACACAAACCATAGCGATAGAACTTGGAACTACATTATTGTGCCAAGTTTCAAAGAGCTCGCACAAACCGTGTTTGATTTAGAGTTCCAACTACATGTATCCATATAGGAGAAAACAGAGTGAAACCTAAACATGAAAACGATTACTGCAAAGGAACGGTTTAACTTAGAAGAACGATATTTGGTGAGCCAAGTGGGATTGGTGTACTGATCATTAACTGGAAGTATCATCAAGACTGGTTAAAAAATGTTTGCTGAGATTTCAGGAAACTCGCAGATTTTTGGAAGCCTGGCAACCCCTTTCTATGAAAGGGATTCTCGTCAGTCTCTGCTTGGGGCTACTTCAATAGCACACAAACCATAGCGATAGAACTTGGAACTACATTATTGTGCCAAGTTTCAAAGAGCTAGCAGAAACCGTGTTTGATTTAGAGTTCCAACTACATGTATCCATATAGGAGAAAACAGAGTGAAACCTAAACATGTAAACGGTTACTGCAAAGGAACGTTTTAACCTATAAGAACGAAATTTAGTGAGCCTAGTGGGATTCGTGTACTGATCACTACCTGCAAGTATCATCAAGATTGGGTGAAAAATTGTTTGCTGAGATTTCAGGAAACTCGTAGTTTTTTGGAAGCTTGGCAACCCCTTTCAATGAAAGGGATTCTGGTCAGTCTCTGCTTGGGGCTACTTCAATAGCACACAAACCCTAGCGATAGAACTTGAAACTACATTGTTGTGCCAAGTTTCAAAGAGCTAGCACAAACCGTGTTTGATTTAGAGTTCCAACTACATGTATCTATATAGGAGAAAACAGAGTGAAACCTAAATATGAAAACGATTACTGCAAAGGAACGGTTTAACCTAGAAGAACGAAATTTGGTGAGCCAAGTGGGATTGGTGTACTGATCATTAAATGGAAGTATCATCAAGACTGTGTGAAAAAATGTTTGCTGAGATTTCAGGAAACTCGCAGTTTTTTGGAAGCCTGGCAACCCCTTTCTATGAAAGGGATTCTCGTCAGTCTCTGCTTGGGGCTACTTCAATAGCACACAAACCATAGCGATAGAAATTGGTACTACATTATTGTGCCAAGTTTCAAAGAGCTAGCACAAACCGTGTTTGATTTAGAGTTCCAACTACATGTATCCATATAGGAGACAACAGAGTGAAACCTAAACATGAAAACGGTTACTGCAAAGGAACGTTTTAACCTAGAAGAACGAAATTTGGTGAGCCAAGTGGGATTCGTGTACTGATCACTACCTGCAAGTATAATCAAAATTGGGTGAAAAATTGTTTGCTGAGATTTCTGGAAACTCGTAGTTTTTTGGAAGCTTGGCAACCCCGTTCAATGAAAGGGATTCTCGTCAGTCTCTGCTTGGGGCTACTTCAATAGCACACAAACCATAGCGATAGAACTTGGAACTACATTATTGTGCCAAGTTTCAAAGAGCTAGCACAAACCGTGTTTGATTTAAAGTTCCAACTACATGTACCCATATAGGAGGAAACAGAGTGAAACCTAAACATGAAAACGGTTACTGCAAAGGAACGGTTTAACCTAGAAGAACGAAATTTGGTGAGCCAAGTGGAATTGGTGTACTGATCATTAAATGGAAGTATCATCAAGATTGGGTGAAAAAATGTTTGCTGAGATTTCTGGAAACTCGTAGTTTTTTGGAAGCTTGGCAACCCCTTTCAATGAAAGGGATTCTCGTCAGTCTCTGCTTGGGGCTACTTCAATAGCACACAAACCCTAGCGATAGAACTTGAAACTACATTATTGTGCCAAGTTTCAAAGAGCTAGCACAAACCGTGTTTGATTTAGAGTTTCAACTACATGTATCTATATAGGAGAAAACAGAGTGAAATTTAAATATGAAAACGATTACTGCAAAGGAACGGTTTAACATAGAAGAACGAAATTTGGTGAGCCAAGTGGGATTGGTGTACTGATCATTAAATGGAAGTATCATCAAGACTGGGTGAAAAAATGTTTGCTGAGATTTCAGGAAACTCGCAGTTTTTTGGAAGCTTGGCAACCCCTTTCTATGAAAGGGATTCTCGTCAGTCTCTGCTTGGGGCTACTTCAATAGCACAGAAACCATAGCGATAGAACTTGGAACTTCATTATTGTGCCAAGTTTCAAAGAGCTAGCACAAACCGTGTTTGATTTAGAGTTCCAACTACAAGTATCCATATACGAGAAAACAGAGTGAAACCTAAACATGAAAACGGTTACTGCAAAGGAACGTTTTAACCTAGAAGAACGAAATTTGGTGAGCCAAGTGGGATTGGTGTACTGATCATTAAATGGAAGTATCATCAAGATTGGGTGAAAAAATGTTTGCTGAGATTTCTGGAAACTCGTAGTTTTTTGGAAGCTTGGCAACCCCTTTCAATGAAAGGGATTCTCGTCAGTCTCTGCTTGGGGCTACTTCAATAGCACACAAACCATAGCGATAGAACTTGGAACTACATTATTGTGCCAAGTTTCAAAGAGCTAGCACAAACCGTGTTTGATTTAGAGTTCCAACTACATGTATCCATATAGGAGAAAACATAGTGAAACCTAAACATGAAAACGATTACTGCAAAGGAACGGTTTAACCTAGAAGAACGAAATTTGGTGAGCCAAGTGGGATTGGTGTACTGATCATTAAATGGAAGTATCATCAAGACTGGTTAAAAAATGTTTGCTGAGATTTCAGGAAACTCGCAGATTTTTGGAAGCCTGGCAACCCCTTTGTATGAAAGGGATTCTCGTCAGTCTCTGCTTGGGGCTACTTCAATAGCACACAAACCATAGCGATAGAACTTGGAACTACATTATTGTGCCAAGTTTCAAAGAGCTAGCACAAACCGTGTTTGATTTAGAGTTCCAACTACATGTATCCATATAGGAGAAAACAGAGTGAAACCTAAACATGAAAACGGTTACTGCAAAGGAACGTTTTAACCTAGAAGAACGAAATTTAGTGAGCCTAGTGGGATTCGTGTACTGATCACTACCTGCAATTATCATCAAGACTGGGTGCAAAAATGTTTGCTGAGATTTCTGGAAACTCGTAGTTTTTTGGAAGCTTGGCAACCCCTTTCAATGAAAGGGATTCTGGTCAGTCTCTGCTTGGGGCTACTTCAATAGCACACAAACCCTAGCGATAGAACTTGAAACTACATTGTTGTGCCAAGTTTCAAAGAGCTAGCACAAAGCGTGTTTGATTTAGAGTTCCAACTACATGTATCTGTATAAGAGAAAACAGAGTGAAACCTAAATATGAAAACGATTACTGCAAAGGAACGGTTTAACCTAGAAGAACGAAATTTGGTGAGCCAAGTGGGATTGGTGTACTGATCATTAAATGGAAGTATCATCAAGAGTGTGTGAAAAAATGTTTGCTGAGATTTCAGGAAACTCGCAGTTTTTTGGAAGCCTGGCAACCCCTTTCTATGAAAGGGATTCTCGTCAGTCTCTGCTTGGGGCTACTTCAATAGCACACAAACCATAGCGATAGAACTTGGAACTACATTATTGTGCCAAGTTTCAAAGAGCTAGCACAAACCGTGTTTGATTTAGAGTTCCAACTACATGTATCCATATACGAGAAAACAGAGTGAAACCTAAATATGAATACGGTTATTGCAAAGGAACTGTTTAACCTAGAATAACGAAATTTGGTGAGAGAAATGGCATTGGTTTACTGATCACTACCTGCAAGTATTATCAAGATTGGGTGAAAAAATGCTTGCTGAGATTTCAGGAAACTCGCAGTTTTTTGGAAGCCTGGCAACCCCTTTCAATGAAAGGGATTCTCGTCAGTCTCTGCTTGGGGCTACTTCAATAGCACACAAACCATAGCGATAGAACTTGGAACTACATTATTGTGCCAAGTTTCAAAGAGCTAGCACAAACCGTGTTTGATTTAGAGTTCCAACTACATGTATCCATATAGGAGACAACAGAGTGAAACCTAAACATGAAAACGGTTACCTCAAAGGAACGGTTTAACCTAGAAGAACGAAATTTGGTGACCCAAGTGGGATTCGTGTACTGATGACTACATGCAAGTATAATCAAAATTGGGTGAAAAATTGTTTGCTGAGATTTCAGGAAACTCGTAGTTTTTTGGAAGCTTGGCAACCCCTTTCAATGAAAGGGATTCTCGTCAGTCTCTGCTTGGGGCTACTTCAATAGCACACAAACCATAGCGATAGAACTTGGAACTACATTATTGTGCCAAGTTTCAAAGAGCTAGCACAAACTGTGTTTGATTTAGAGTTCCAACTACATGTATCCATATAGGAGAAAACAGAGTGAAACCTAAACATGAAAACGGTTACTGCAAAGGAACGGTTTAACCTAGAAGAACGAAATTTGGTGAGCCAAGTGGGATTGGTGTACTGATCATTAAATGGAAGTATCATCAAGATTGGGTGAAAAAAATGTTTGCTGAGATTTCTGGAAACTCGTAGTTTTTTGGAAGCTTGGCAAGCCCTTTCAATGATAGGGATTCTCGTCAGTCTCTGCTTGGGGCTACTTCAATAGCACACAAACCCTAGCGATAGAACTTGAAACTACATTATTGTGCCAAGTTTCAAAGAGCTAGCACAAACCGTGTTTGATTTAGAGTTCCAACTACATGTATCCATATAGGAGAAAACAGAGTGAAACCTAAACATGAAAACGATTACTGCAAAGGAACGGTTTAACTTAGAAGAACGATATTTGGTGAGCCAAGTGGGATTGGTGTACTGATCATTAACTGGAAGTATCATCAAGACTGGTTAAAAAATGTTTGCTGAGATTTCAGGAAACTCGCAGATTTTTGGAAGCCTGGCAACCCCTTTCTATGAAAGGGATTCTCGTCAGTCTCTGCTTGGGGCTACTTCAATAGCACACAAACCATAGCGATAGAACTTGGAACTACATTATTGTGCCAAGTTTCAAAGAGCTAGCAGAAACCGTGTTTGATTTAGAGTTCCAACTACATGTATCCATATAGGAGAAAACAGAGTGAAACCTAAACATGAAAACGGTTACTGCAAAGGAACGTTTTAACCTATAAGAACGAAATTTAGTGAGCCTAGTGGGATTCGTGTACTGATCACTACCTGCAAGTATCATCAAGATTGGGTGAAAAATTGTTTGCTGAGATTTCAGGAAACTCGTAGTTTTTTGGAAGCTTGGCAACACCTTCAATGAAAGTGATTCTCGTCAGTCTCTGCTTGGGCCTACTTCAATAGCACACAAACCATAGCGATAGAACTTGGAACTACATTATTGTGCCAAGTTTCAAAGAGCCAGCACAAACCGTGTTTGATTTAGAGTTCCAACTACATGTATCCATATAGGAGATAACAGAGTGAAACCTAAATATGAAAACGATTACTGCAAAGGAACGGTTTAACCTAGAAGAACGAAATTTGGTGAGCCAAGTGGGATTCGAGTAGTGATCACTACCTGCAAGTATAATCAAAATTGGGTGAAAAATTGTTTGCTGATATTTCAGGAAACTCGTAGTTTTTTGGAAGCTTGGCAACCCCTTTCAATGAAAGGGATTCTCGTCAGTCTCTGCTTGGGGCTACTTCAATAGCACACAAACCATAGTGATAGAACTTGGAACTACATTATTGTGCCAAGTTTCAAAGAGCTAGCACAAACCGTGTTTGATTTAGAGTTCCAACTACATGTATCCATATAGGAGAAAACAGAGTGAAACCTAAACATGAAAACGGTTACTGCAAAGGAACGGTTTAACCTAGAAGAACGAAATTTGGTGAGCCAAGTGGGATTTGTGTACTGATCACTACCTGCAAGTATCATCAAGATTGGGTGAAAAAGTGTTTGCTGAGATTTCAGGAAACTCGTAGTTTTTTGGAAGCTTGGCAACCCCTTCAATGAAAGTGATTCTCGTCAGTCTCTGCTTGGGGCTACTTCAATAGCACACAAACCATAGCGATAGAACTTGGAACTACATTATTGTGCCAAGTTTCAAAGAGCTAGCACAAACCGTGTTTGATTTAGAGTTCCAACTACATGTATCCATATAGGAGATAACAGAGTGAAACCTAAATATGAAAACGATAACTGCAAAGGAACGGTTTAACCTAGAAGAACGAAATTTGGTGAGCCAAGTGGGATTGGTGTACTGATCATTAAATGGAAGTATCATCAAGACTGGGTGAAAAAATGTTTGCTGAGATTTCAGGAAACTCGCAGTTTTTTGGAAGCCTGGCAACCCCTTTCTATGAAAGGGATTCTCGTCAGTCTCTGCTTGGGGCTACTTCAATAGCACACAAACCATAGCGATAGAACTTGGAACTACATTATTGTGCCAAGTTTCAAAGAGCTAGCACAAACCGTGTTTGATTTAGAGTTCCAACTACATGTATCCATATAGGAGACAACAGAGTGAAACCTAAACATGAAAATGGTTACTGCAAAGGAACGGTTTAACCTAGAAGAACGAAATTTGGTGAGCCAAGTGGGATTGGTGTACTGATCATTAAATGGAAGTATCATCAAGACTGGTTAAAAAATGTTTGCTGAGATTTCAGGAAACTCGCAGATTTTTGGAAGCCTGGCAACGCCTTTCTATGAAAGGGATTCTCGTCAGTCTCTGCTTGGGGCTACTTCAATAGCACACAAACCATAGCGATAGAACTTGGAACTACATTATTGTGCCAAGTTTCAAAGAGCTAGCACAAACCGTGTTTGATTTAGAGTTCCAACTACATGTATCCATATAGGAGAAAACAGAGTGAAACCTAAACATGAAAACGGTTACTGCAAAGGAACGGTTTAACCTAGAAGAACGAAATTTGGTGAGCCAAGTGGGAATTGTGTACTGATCACTACCTACAAGTATCATCAAGATTGGGTGAAAAATAGTTTGCTGAGATTTCAGGAAACACGTAGTTTTTTGGAAGCTTGGCAACCCCTTCAATGAAAGTGATTCTCGTCAGTCTCTGCTTGGGGCTACTTCAATAGCACACAAACCATAGCGATAGAACTTGGAACTACATTATTGTGCCAAGTTTCAAAGAGCTAGCACAAACCGTGTTTGATTTAGAGTTCCAACTACATGTATCCATATAGGAGAAAACAGAGTGAAACCTAAACATGAAAACGGTTACTGCAAAGGAACGGTTTAACCTAGAAGAACGAAATTTGGTGAGCCAAGTGGGAATTGTGTACTGATCACTACCTACAAGTATCATCAAGATTGGGTGAAAAATTGTTTGCTGAGATTTCAGGAAACACGTAGTTTTTTGGAAGCTTGGCAACCCCTTCAATGAAAGTGATTCTCGTCAGTCTCTGCTTGGGGCTACTTCAATAGCACACAAACCATAGCGATAGAACTTGGAACTACATTATTGTGCCAAGTTTCAAAGAGCTAGCACAAACCGTGTTTGATTTAGAGTTCCAACTACATGTATCCATATAGGAGAAAACAGAGTGAAACCTAAACATGAAAACGGTAACTGCAAAGGAACGTTTTAACCTATAAGAACGAAATTTAGTGAGCCTAGTGGGATTCGTGTACTGATCACTACCTGCAAGTATCATCAAGATTGGGTGAAATATTGCTTGCTGAGATTTCAGTAAACTCGTAGTTTTTTGGAAGCTTGGCAACCCCTTTCAATGAAAGGGTTTCTCGTCAGTCTCTGCTTGGGGCTACTTCAATAGCACACAAACCCTAGCGATAGAACTTGAAACTACATTGTTGTGCCAAGTTTCAAAGAGGTAGCACAAACCGTGTTTGATTTAGAGTTCCAACTACATGTATCTATATAGGAGAAAACAGAGTGAAACCTAAATATGAAAACGATTACTGCAAAGGAACGGTTTAACCTAGAAGAACGAAATTTGGTGAGCCAAGTGGGATTGGTGTACTGATCATTAAGTGGAAGTATCATCAAGACTGTGTGAAAAAATGTTTGCTGAGATTTCAGGAAACTCGCAGTTTTTTGGAAGCCTGGCAACCCCTTTCTATGAAAGGGATTCTCGTCAGTCTCTGCTTGGGGCTACTTCAATAGCACACAAACCATAGCGATAGAACTTGGAACTACATTATTGTGCCAAGTTTCAAAGAGCTAGTACAACCCGTGTTTGATTTAGAGTTCCAACTACATGTATCCATATACGAGAAAACAGAGTGAAACCTAAATATGAAAACGGTTATTGCAAAGGAACGGTTTAACCTAGAAGAACGAAATTTGGTGAGAGAAATGGCATTGGTTTACTGATCACTACCTGCAAGTATTATCAAGATTGGGTGAAATAATGCTTGCTGAGATTTCAGGAAACTCGCAGTTTTTTGGAAGCCTGGCAACCCCTTTCTATGAAAGGGATTCTCATCAGTCTCTGCTTAGGGCTACTTCAATAGCACACAAACCATAGCGATAGAAATTGGAACTACATTATTGTGCCAAGTTTCAAAGAGCTAGCACAAACCGTGTTTGATTTAGAGTTCCAACTACATGTATCCATATAGGAGACAACAGAGTGAAACCTAAACATGAAAACGGTTACTGCAAAGGAACGGTTTAACCTAGAAGAACGAAATTTGGTGAGCCAAGTGGGATTGGTGTACTGATCATTAAATGGAAGTATCATCAAGACTGGGTGCAAAAATGTTTGCTGAGATTTCAGGAAACTCGCAGTTTTTTGGAAGCCTGGCAACCCCTTTCTATGAAAGGGATTCTCGTCAGTCTCTGCTTGGGGCTACTTCAATAGCACACAAACCATAGCGATAGAACTTGGAACTACATTATTGTGCCAAGTTTCAAAGAGCTAGTACAACCCGTGTTTGATTTAGAGTTCCAACTACATGTATCCATATGCGAGAAAACAGAGTGAAACCTAAATATGAAAACGGTTATTGCAAAGGAACGGTTTAACCTAGAAGAACGAAATTTGGTGAGCCAAGTGGGATTTGTGTACTGATCACTACCTGCTGATCACTACCTGCAAGTATCATCAAGATGGGGGAAAAATTGTTTGCTGAGATTTCAGGAAACTCGTAGTTTTTTGGAAGCTTGGCAACCCCTTCAATGAAAGTGATTCTCGTCAGTCTCTGCTTGGGGCTACTTCAATAGCACACAAACCATAGCGATAGAACTTGGAACTATATTATTGTGCCAAGTTTCAAAGAGCTAGCACAAACCGTGTTTGATTTAGAGTTCCAACTACATGTATCCATATAGGAGATAACAGAGTGAAACCTAAATATGAAAACGATAACTGCAAAGGAACGGTTTAACCTAGAAGAACGAAATTTTATGAGCCAAGTGGGATTGGTGTACTGATCATTAAATGGAAGTATCATCAAGACTGGGTGAAAAAATGTTTGCTGAGATTTCAGGAAACTCGCAGTTTTTTGGAAGCCTGGCAACCCCTTTCTATGAAAGGGATTCTCGTCAGTCTCTGCTTGGGGCTACTTCAATAGCACTCAAACCATAGCGATAGAACTTGGAACTACATTATTGTGCAAAGGTTCAAAGAGCTAGCACAAACCGTGTTTGATTTAGAGTTCCAACTACATGTATCCATATAGGAGACAACAGAGTGAAACCTAAACATGAAAACGGTTACTGCAAAGGAACGTTTTAACCTAGAGGAACGAAATTTGGTGAGCCAAGTGGGATTCGTGTACTGATCACTACCTGCAAGTATAATCAAAATTGGGTGAAAAATTGTTTGCTGAGATTTCAGGAAACTCGTAGTTTTTTGGAAGCTTGGCAACCCCTTTCAATGAAAGGGATTCTCGTCAGTCTCTGCTTGGGGCTACTTCAATAGCACACAAAGCATAGCGATAGAACTTGGAACTACATTATTGTGCCAAGTTTCAAAGAGCTAGCACAAACCGTGTTTGATATAGAGTTCCAACTACATGTATCCATATAGGAGATAACAGAGTGAAACCTAAATATGAAAACGATTACTGCAAAGGAACGGTTTAACCTAGAAGAACGAAATTTGGTGAGCCAAGTGGGATTGGTGTACTGATCATTAAATGGATGTATCATCAAGACTGGGTGCAAAAATGTTTGCTGAGATTTCAGAAAACTCGCAGTTTTTTGGAAGCCTGGCAACCCCTTTCTATGAAAGGGATTCTCGTCAGTCTCTGCTTGGGGCTACTTCAATAGCACACAAACCATAGCGATAGAACTTGGAACTACATTATTGTGCCAAGTTTCAAAGAGCTAGTACAACCCGTGATTGATTTAGAGTTCCAACTACATGTATCCATATACGAGAAAAACAGAGTGAAACCTAAATATGAAAACGGTTATTGCAAAGGAACGGTTTAACCTAGAAGAACGAAATTTGGTGAGAGAAATGGCATTGGTTTCCTGATCACTACCTGCAAGTATTATCAAGATTGGGTGAAAAAATGCTTGCTGAGATTTCAGGAAACTCGCAGTTTTTTGGAAGCCTGGCAACCCCTTTCTATGAAAGGGATTCTCATCAGTCTCTGCTTGGGGCTACTTCAATAGCACACAAACCATAGCGATAGAACTTGGAACTACATTATTGTGCCAAGTTTCAAAGAGCTAGCACAAACCGTGTTTGATTTAGAGTTCCAACTACATGTATCCATATAGGAGACAACAGAGTGAAACCTAAACATGAAAATGGTTACTGCAAAGGAACGGTTTAACCTAGAAGAACGAAATTTGGTGAGCCAAGTGGGATTGGTGTACTGATCATTAAATGGAAGTATCATCAAGACTGGTTAAAAAATGTTTGCTGAGACTTCAGGAAACTCGCAGATTTTTGGAAGCCTGGCAACCCCTTTCTATGAAAGGGATTCTCGTCAGTCTCTGCTTGGGGCTACTTCAATAGCACACAAACCATAGCGATAGAACTTGGAACTACATTATTGTGCCAAGTTTCAAAGAGCTAGCACAAACCGTGTTTGATTTAGAGTTCCAACTACATGTATCCATATAGGAGAAAACAGAGTGAAACCTAAACATGAAAACGGTTACTGCAAAGGAACGGTTTAACCTAGAAGAACGAAATTTGGTGAGCCAAGTGGGAATTGTGTACTGATCACTACCTACAAGTATCATCAAGATTGGGTGAAAAATTGTTTGCTGAGATTTCAGGAAACTCGTAGTTTTTTGGAAGCTTGGCAACCCCTTCAATGAAAGTGATTCTCGTCAGTCTCTGCTTGGGGCTACTTCAATAGCACACAAACCATAGCGATAGAACTTGGAACTACATTATTGTGCCAAGTTTCAAAGAGCTAGCAGAAACCGTGTTTGATTTAGAGTTCCAACTACATGTATCCATATAGGAGAAAACAGAGTGAAACCTAAACATGAAAACAGTTACTGCAAAGGAACGTTTTAACCTATAAGAACGAAATTTAGTGAGCCTAGTGGGATTCGTGTACTGATCACTACCTGCAAGTATCATCAAGATTGGGTGAAAAATTGTTTGCTGAGATTTCAGGAAACTCGTAGTTTTTTGGAAGCTTGGCAACCCCTTTCAATGAAAGGGTTTCTCGTCAGTCTCTGCTTGGGGCTACTTCAATAGCACACAAACCCTAGCGATAGAACTTGAAACTACATTGTTGTGCCAAGTTTCAAAGAGCTAGCACAAACCGTGTTTGATTTAGAGTTCCAAATACATGTATCTATATAGGAGAAAACTGAGTGAAACCTAAATATGAAAACGATTACTGCAAAGGAACGGTTTAACCTAGAAGAACGAAATTTGGTGAGCCAAGTGGGATTGGTGTACTGATCATTAAATGGAAGTATCATCAAGACTGTGTGAAAAAATGTTTGCTGAGATTTCAGGAAACTCGCAGTTTTTTGGAAGCCTGGCAACCCCTTTCTATGAAAGGGATTCTCGTCAGTCTCTGCTTGGGGCTACTTCAATAGCACACAAACCATAGCGATAGAACTTGGAACTACATTATTGTGCCAAGTTTCAAAGAGCTAGTACAACCCGTGTTTGATTTAGAGTTCCAACTACATGTATCCATATGCGAGAAAACAGAGTGAAACCTAAATATGAAAACGGTTATTGCAAAGGAACGGTTTAACCTAGAAGAACGAAATTTGGTGAGAGAAATGGCATTGGTTTCCTGATCACTACCTGCAAGTATTATCAAGATTGGGTGAAAAAATGCTTGCTGAGATTTCAGGAAACTCGCAGTTTTTTGGAAGCCTGGCAACCCCTTTCTATGAAAGGGATTCTCATCAGTCTCTGCTTGGGGCTACTTCAATATCACACAAACCATAGCGATAGAACTTGGAACTACATTATTGTGCCAAGTTTCAAAGAGCTAGCACAAACCGTGTTTGATTTAGAGTTCCAACTACATGTATCCATATAGGAGACAACAGAGTGAAACCTAAACATGAAAACGGTTACTGCAAAGGAACGGTTTAACTTAGAAGAACGAAATTTGGTGAGCCAAGTGTGATTGGTGTACTGATCATTAAATGGAAGTATCATCAAGACTGGTTAAAAAATGTTTGCTGAGATTTCAGGAAACTCGCAGATTTTTGGAAGCCTGGCAACCCCTTTCTATGAAAGGGATTCTCGTCAGTCTCTGCTTGGGGCTACTTCAATAGCACACAAACCATAGCGATAGAACTTGGAACTACATTATTGTGCCAAGTTTCAAAGAGCTAGCACAAACCGTGTTTGATTTAGAGTTCCAACTACATGTATCCATATAGGAGAAAACAGAGTGAAACCTAAACATGAAAACGGTTATTGCAAAGGAACGGTTTAACCTAGAAGAACGAAATTTGGTGAGCCAAGTGGGAATTGTGTACTGATCACTACCTACAAGTATCATCAAGATTGGGTGAAAAATTGTTTGCTGAGATTTCAGGAAACTCGTAGTTTTTTGGAAGCTTGGCAACCCCTTCAATGAAAGTGATTCTCGTCAGTCTCTGCTTGGGGATACTTCAATAACACACAAACCATAGCGATAGAACTTGGAACTACATTATTGTGCCAAGTTTCAAAGAGCTAGCACAAACCGTGTTTGATTTAGAGTTCCAACTACATGTATCCATATACGAGAAAACAGAGTGAAACCTAAATATGTAAACGGTTATTGCAAAGGAACGGTTTAACCTAGAAGAACGAAATTTGGTGAGAGAAATGGCATTGGTTTACTGATCACTACCTGCAAGTATTATCAAGATTGGGTGAAAAAATGCTTGCTGAGATTTCAGGAAACTCGCAGTTTTTTGGAAGCCTGGTAACCCCTTTCTATGAAAGGGATTCTCATCAGTCTCTGCTTGGGGCTACTTCAATAGCACACAAACCCTAGCGATAGAAATTGGAACTACATTATTGTGCCAAGTTTCGAAGAGCTAGCACAAACCGTGTTTGATTTAGAGTTCCAACTACATGTATCCATATAGGAGACAACAGAGTGAAACCTAAATATGAAAACGATTACTGCAAAGGAACGGTTTAACCTAGAAGAACGAAATTTGGTGAGCCAAGTGGGATTGGTGTACTGATCATTAAATGGAAGTATCATCAAGACTGGGTGCAAAAATGTTTGCTGAGATTTCAGGAAACTCGCAGTTTTTTGGAAGCCTGGCAACCCCTTTCTATGAAAGGGATTCTCGTCAGTCTCTGCTTGGGGCTACTTCAATAGCACACAAACCATAGCGATAGAACTTGGAACTACATTATTGTGCCAAGTTTCAAAGAGCTAGTATAAACCCGTGTTTGATTTAGAGTTCCAACTACATGTATCCATATACGAGAAAACAGAGTGAAACCTAAATATGAAAACGGTTATTGCAAAGGAACGGTTTAACCTAGAAGAACGAAATTTGGTGAGAGAAATGGCATTGGTTTACTGATCACTACCTGCAAGTATTATCAAGATTGGGTGAAAAAATTCTTGCTGAGATTTCAGGAAACTCGCAGTTTTTTGGAAGCCTGGCAACCCCTTTCTATGAAAGGGATTCTCATCAGTCTCTGCTTGGGGCTACTTCAATAGCACACAAACCATAGCGATAGAAATTGGAACTACATTATTGTGCCAAGTTTCAAAGAGCTAGCACAAACCGTGTTTGATTTAGAGTTCCAACTACATGTATCCATATAGGAGACAACAGAGTGAAACCTAAACATGAAAACGGTTACTGCAAAGGAACGTTTTAACCTAGAAGAACGAAATTTTGGTGAGCCAAGTGGGATTCGAGTAGTGATCACTACCTGCAAGTATAATCAAAATTGGGTGAAAAATTGTTTGCTGAGATTTCAGGAAACTCGTAGTTTTTTGGAAGCTTGGCAACCCCTTTCAATGAAAGGGATTCTCGTCAGTCTCTGCTTGGGGCTACTTCAATAGCACACAAACCATAGTGATCGAACTTGGAACTACATTATTGTGCCAAGTTTCAAAGAGCTAGCACAAACCGTGTTTGATTTAGAGTTCCAACTACATGTATCCATATCGGAGAAAACAGAGTGAAACCTAAACATGAAAACGGTTACTGCAAAGGAACGGTTTAACCTAGAAGAACGAAATTTGGTGAGCCAAGTGGGATTGGTGTACTGATCATTAAATGGAAGTATCATCAAATTGGGTGAAAAAATGTTTGCTGAGATTTCTGGAAACTCGTAGTTTTTTGGAAGCTTGGCAACCCCTTTCAATGAAAGGGATTCTCGTCAGTCTCTGCTTGGGGCTACTTCAATAGCACACAAACCCTAGAGATAGAACTTGAAACTACATTGTTGTGCCAAGTTTCAAAGAGCTAGCACAAACCGTGTTTGATTTAGAGTTCCAACTACATGTATCCATATAGGAGATAACAGAGTGAAACCTAAATATGAAAACGATTACTGCAAAGGAACGGTTTAACCTAGAAGAACGAAATTTGGTGAGCCAAGTGGGATTGGTGTACTGATCATTAAATGGAAGTATCATCAAGACTGGGTGCAAAAATGTTTGCTGAGATTTCAGGAAACTCGCAGTTTTTTGGAAGCCTGGCAACCCCTTTCTATGAAAGGGATTCTCGTCAGTCTCTGCTTGGGGCTACTTCAATAGCACACAAACCATAGCGATAGAACTTGGAACTACATTATTGTGCCAAGTTTCAAAGAGCTAGTACAACCCGTGTTTGATTTAGAGTTCCAACTACATGTATCCATATACGAGAAAACAGAGTGAAACCTAAATATGAAAACGGTTATTGCAAAGGAACGGTTTAACCTAGAAGAACGAAATTTGGTGAGAGAAATGGCATTGGTTTACTGATCACTACCTGCAAGTATTATCAAGATTGGGTGAAAAAATTCTTGCTGAGATTTCAGGAAACTCGCAGTTTTTTGGAAGCCTGGCAACCCCTTTCTATGAAAGGGATTCTCATCAGTCTCTGCTTGGGGCTACTTCAATAGCACACAAACCATAGCGATAGAAATTGGAACTACATTATTGTGCCAAGTTTCAAAGAGCTAGCACAAACCGTGTTTGATTTAGAGTTCCAACTACATGTATCCATATAGGAGACAACAGAGTGAAACCTAAACATGAAAACGGTTACTGCAAAGGAACGTTTTAACCTAGAAGAACGAAATTTGGTGAGCCAAGTGGGATTCGAGTAGTGATCACTACCTGCAAGTATAATCAAAATTGGGTGAAAAATTGTTTGCTGAGATTTCAGGAAACTCGTAGTTTTTTGGAAGCTTGGCAACCCCTTTCAATGAAAGGGATTCTCGTCAGTCTCTGCTTGGGGCTACTTCAATAGCACACAAACCATAGTGATAGAACTTGGAACTACATTATTGTGCCAAGTTTCAAAGAGCTAGCACAAACCGTGTTTGATTTAGAGTTCCAACTACATGTATCCATATCGGAGAAAACAGAGTGAAACCTAAACATGAAAACGGTTACTGCAACGGAACGGTTTAACTTAGAAGAACGAAATTTGGTGAGCCAAGTGGGATTGGTGTACTGATCATTAAATGGAAGTATCATCAAATTGGGTGAAAAAATGTTTGCTGAGATTTCTGGAAACTCGTAGTTTTTTGGAAGCTTGGCAACCCCTTTCAATGAAAGGGATTCTCGTCAGTCTCTGCTTGGGGCTACTTCAATAGCACACAAACCCTAGAGATAGAACTTGAAACTACTTTGTTGTGCCAAGTTTCAAAGAGCTAGCACAAACCGTGTTTGATTTAGAGTTCCAACTACATGTATCTATATAGGAGAAAACATAGTGAAACCTAAATATGAAAATGATTACTGCAAAGGAACGGTTCAACCTAGAAGAACAAAATTTGGTGAGCCAAGTGGGATTGGTGTACTGATCATTAAATGGAAGTATCATCAAGACTGGGTGAAAAAATGTTTGCTGAGATTTCAGGAAACTCGTAGTTTTTTGGAAGCCTGGCAACCCCTTTCTATGAAAGGGATTCTCGTCAGTCTCTGCTTGGGGCTACTTCAATAGCACACAAACCATAGTGATAGAACTTGGAACTACATTATTGTGCCAAGTTTCAAAGAGCTAGCACAAACCGTGTTTGATTTAGAGTTCCAACTACATGTATCCATATAGGAGAAAACAGAGTGAAACCTAAACATGAAAACAGTTACTGCAAAGGAACGGTTTAACCTAGAAGAACGAAATTTGGTGAGCCAAGTGGGATTTGTGTACTGATCACTACCTGCAAGTATCATCAAGATTGGGTGAAAAATTGTTTGCTGAGATTTCAGGAAACTCGTAGTTTTTTGGAAGCTTGGCAACCCCTTCAATGAAAGTGATTCTCGTCAGTCTCTGCTTGGGGCTACTTCAATAGCACACAAACCATAGTGATAGAACTTGGAACTACATTATTGTGCCAAGTTTCAAAGAGCTAGCACAAACCGTGTTTGATTTAGAGTTCCAACTACATGTATCCATATAGGAGACAACAGAGTGAAACCTAAACATGAAAACGGTTACTGCAAAGGAACGGTTTAACTTAGAAGAACGAAATTTGGTGAGCCAAGTGGGATTGGTGTACTGATCATTAAATGGAAGTATCATCAAGACTGGTTAAAAAATGTTTGCTGAGATTTCAGGAAACTCGCAGATTTTTGGAAGCCTGGCAACCCCTTTCTATGAAAGGGATTCTCGTCAGTCTCTGCTTGGGGCTACTTCAATAGCACACAAACCATAGCGATAGAACTTGGAACTACATTATTGTGCCAAGTTTCAAAGAGCTAGCACAAACCGTGTTTGATTTAGAGTTCCAACTACATGTATCCATATAGGAGAAAACAGAGTGAAACCTAAACATGAAAACGGTTATTGCAAAGGAACGGTTTAACCTAGAAGAACGAAATTTGGTGAGCCAAGTGGGAATTGTGTACTGATCACTACCTACAAGTATCATCAAGATTGGGTGAAAAATTGTTTGCTGAGATTTCAGGAAACTCGTAGTTTTTTGGAAGCTTGGCAACCCCTTCAATGAAAGTGATTCTCGTCAGTCTCTGCTTGGGGATACTTCAATAACACACAAACCATAGCGATAGAACTTGGAACTACATTATTGTGCCAAGTTTCAAAGAGCTAGCACAAACCGTGTTTGATTTAGAGTTCCAACTACATGTATCCATATAGGATAAAAGAGAGTGAAACCTAAACATGAAAACGGTTACTGCAAAGGAACGGTTTAACCTAGAAGAACGAAGTTTGGTGAGCCAGTGGGATTGGTGTACTGATCATTAAATGGAAGTATCATCAAGACTGGGTGCAAAAATGTTTGCTGAGATTTCAGGAAACTCGCAGTTTTTTGGAAGCCTGGCAACCCCTTTCTATGAAAGGGATTCTCGTCAGTCTCTGCTTGGGGCTACTTCAATAGCACACAAACCATAGCGATAGAAATTGGAACTACATTATTGTGCCAAGTTTCAAAGAGCTAGTACAACCCGTGTTTGATTTAGAGTTCCAACTACATGTATCCATATACGAGAAAACAGAGTGAAACCTAAATATGTAAACGGTTATTGCAAAGGAACGGTTTAACCTAGAAGAACGAAATTTGGTGAGAGAAATGGCATTGGTTTACTGATCACTACCTGCAAGTATTATCAAGATTGGGTGAAAAAATGCTTGCTGAGATTTCAGGAAACTCGCAGTTTTTTGGAAGCCTGGTAACCCCTTTCTATGAAAGGGATTCTCATCAGTCTCTGCTTGGGGCTACTTCAATAGCACACAAACCCTAGCGATAGAAATTGGAACTAC
>NW_027553936.1:0-25603 GCF_045843805.1 Urocitellus parryii | reverse complement strand
GTGGACTGATCATTAAATGGAAGTATCATCAAGATTCGGTGAAAAAATGTTTGCTGAGAATTCAGGAAACTCGCAGTTTTTTGGAAGCTTGGCAACCCCTTTCAATGAATGTGATTCTCGTCAGTCTCTGCTTGGGGCAACTACAATAGGACACAAACCATAGCGATAGAACTTGGAACTACATTATTGTGCCAAGTTTCAAAGAGCTAGCACAAACCGTGTTTGATTTAGAATTCCAACTACATGTATCCATATAGGAGAAAACAGAGTGAAACCTAAACATGAAAACGGTTTCTGCAAAGGAACGGTTTAACCTAGAAGAACGAAATTTGGTGAGCCAAGTGGGATTCATGTACTGAACTACCTGCAAGGATCATCAAGATTGGGTGAATAAATGTTTGCTGAGATTTCAGGAAACTCGTAGTTTTTTGGAATCTTGGCAACCCCTTTCAATGAAAGTGATTCTGGTCAGTCTCTGCTTGGGGCTACTTCAATAGCACACGAACCATACTGATAGAACTTCGAACTACATTATTGTGCCAAGTTTCAAAGAGCTAGCACAAACCGTGTTTGATTTAGAGTTCCAACTACATGTATCCATATAGAAGAAAACAGAGTGAAACCTAAACATGAAAACGGTTACTGCAAAGGAACGGTTTAACCTAGAAGAACGAAATTTGGTGAGCCAAGTGGGATTCGTGTACTGATAACTACCTGCAAGGATCATCAAGATTGGGTGAATAAATGTTTGCTGACATTTCAGGAAACTCGTAGTTTTTTGGAAGCTTGGCAACCCCTTTCAATGAAAGTGATTCTCGTCAGTCTCTGCTTGGGGGCTACTTCAATAGCACACAAACCATAGCGATAGAACTTGGAACTACATTATTGTGCCAAGTTTCAAAGAGCTAGCACAAAACCGTGTTTGATTTAGAGTTCCAAATACATGTATCCATATAGGAGAAAACAGAGTGAAACCTAAACATGAAAACGGTTACTGCAAAGGATCGGTTTAACCTAGAAGAACGAAATTTGTGAGCCAAGTGGGATTGGTGTACTGATCATTAAATGGAAGTATCATCAAGATTCGGTGAAAAAATTGTTTGCTGAGATTTCAGGAAACTCGCAGTTTTTTGGAAGCTTGCCAACCCCTTTCAATGAATGTGTTTCTCGTCAGTCTCTGCTTGGGGCTACTTCAACAGGACACAAACCATAGCGAAAAACTTGGAACTACATTACTGTGCCAAGTTTTCAAAGAGCTAGCACAAACCGTGTTTAATTTAGAATTCCAACTACATGTATCCATATAGGAGAAAACAGAGTGAAACCTAAACATGAAAACGGTTACTGCAAAGGAACCGTTTAACCTAGAAGAACGAAATTTGGTGAGCCAAGTGGATTCGTGTGTTGATAACCACCTGCAAGGATCATCAAGATTGGGTGAAAAAATGTTTGCTAAGATTTCAGGAAACTCGTAGTTTTTTGGAAGCTTGGCAACACCTTTCAAGGAAACTTACTCGTCAGTCTCTGCTTGGGGCTACATCAATGGCACACAAACCATAGGGATAGAACTTGGAACTACATTATTGTGCCAAGTTTCAAAGAGCTAGCACAAACCGTGTTTGATTTAGAATTCCAACTACATGTATCCATATAGGAGAAAACAGAGTGAAACCTAAACATGAAAACGGTTTCTGCAAAGGAACGGTTTAACCTAAAAGAACGAAATTGAGTGAGCAAGTGGATTGGTGTACTGATCATTAAATGGAAGGATCATCAAGATTCGGTGAAAAAATGTTTGCTGAGATTCAGCAAACTCACAGTTTTTTGGAAGCTTGCCAACCCCTTTCAATGAAAGTGATTCTCGTCAGTCTCTGCTTGGGGCTACTTCAATAGCACACAACCATCGCGATAGAACTTGGAAACTACATTATTGTGCCAAGTTTTCAAAGAGCTAGCAAAAACCGTGTTTGATTTACAGTTCCAACTACATGTATCCATATAGGAGAAAACAGAGTGAAACCTAAACATGAAAACGGTTACTGCAAAGGAACGGTTTAACCTAGAAGAACGAAATTTGGTGAGCCAAGTGGGATTGGTGTACTCATCATTAAATGGAAGTATCATCAATATTGGGTGAAAAAAATGTTTGCTGAGATTTCAGGAAACTCATAGTTTTTTGGAAGCTTGGCAACCCCTTTCAAGGAAAGTGATTCTCGTCAGTCTCTGCTTGGGGCTACTTCAATGGCACACAAACCATAGGGATAGAACTTGGAACTACATAATTGTGCCAAGTTTCAAAGAGCTAGCACAAACCGTGTTTGATTTAGAATTTCCAACTACATGTATCCATATAGGGAAAAACAGAGTGAAACCTAAACATGAAAACGGTTTCTGCAAAGGAAAGGTTTAACCTAAAAGAACGAAATTGAGTGAGCCAAGTGGGATTCGTGTACTGATAACTACCTGCAAGTATCATCAAGATTGGGTGAAAAAATGTTTGCTGACATTTCAGGAAACTCGTAGTTTTTTGGAAGCTTGGCAACCCCTTTCAATGAAAGTGATTCTCGTCAGTCTCTGTTTGGGGCTACATCAATAGCACACAAACCATAGCTATAGAACCTTGGAACTACATTATTGTGCCAAGTTTCAAAGAGCTAGCACAAACCGTGGATGATTTAGAGTTCCAACTACATGTATCCATATAGGAGAAACAGAGTGAAACCTAAACATGAAAACGGTTACTGCAAAGGAACGGTTTAACCTAGAAGAACGAAATTTCGTGAGCCAAGTGGGATTGGTGTACTGATCATTAAATGGAAGTATCATTAAGATTCGGTGAAAAAAATGTTTGCTGAGATTTCAGGAAACTCGCAGTTTTTTGGAAGCTTGGCAACCCCTTTCAATGAATGTGTTTCTTGTCAGTCTCTGCTTGGGGCTACTTCAACAGGACACAAACCATAGCGATAGAACTTGGAACTACATTACTGTGCCAAATTTCAAAGAGCTAGCACAAACCTGTGTTTGATTTAGAATTCCAACTACATGTATCCATATAGGAGAAAACAGAGTGAAAGCTAAACATGAAAACGGTTACTGCAAAGGAACGGTTTAACCTAGAAGAATGAAATTTGGTGAGCCAAGTGGGATTCATGTACTGATAACTACCTGCAAGTATCATCAAGATTGGGTGAAAAAATGTTTGCTGACATTTCAGGAAACTCGTAGTTTTTTGGAAGCTTGGCAACCCCTTTCAATGTAAGTGATTCTGGTCAGTCTATGCTTGGGGCTATTTCAATAGCACACAAACCATAGCGATAGAACTTGGAAATACATTATTGTGCCAAGTTTCAAAGAGCTAGCACAAACCGTGTTTGATTTAGAATTCCAACTACATGATTCCATATAGGAGAAAACAGAGTGACACCTAAACATGAAAACGGTTTCTGCAAAGGAACGGTTTAACCTAGAAGAACGAAATTTGGTGAGCCAAGTGGGATTCGTGTACTGATAACTACCTGCAGGGATCATCAAGATTGGGTGAAAAATGTTTGCTGACATTTCAGGAAACTCGTAGTTTTTTGGAAGCTTGGCAACCCCTTTCAATGAAATTGATTCTGGTCAGTCTCTGCTTGGGGCTACTTCAATAGGACACAAACCATAGTGATAGAACTTGGAACGACATTATTGTGCCAAGTTTCAAAGAGCTAGCACAAACCGTGTTTGATTTAGAGTTCCAACTACATGTATCCTTATAGGAGAAAACAGAGTGAAACCTAAACATGAAAACGGTTACTGCAAAGGAACGGTTTAACCTAGAAGAACGAAATTTGGTGAGCCAAGTGGGATTCGTGTACTGATAACTACCTGCAAGGATCATCAAGATTGGGTGAAAAAATGTTTGCTGAGATTTCAGTAAACTCGTAGATTTTTGGAAGCTTGGCAACCCCTTTCAAGGAAAGTGATTCTCGTCAGTCTCTACTTGGGGCTACTTCAATGGCACACAAACCATAGCGATAGAACTTGGAACTACATTATTGTGCCAAGTTTCAAAGAGCTAGCACAAACCGTGTTTGATTTAGAGTTCCAACTACATGTATCCATATAGGAGAAAACAGAGTGAAACCTAAACATGAAAACGGTTTCTGCAAAGGAACGGTTTAACCTAGAAGAACGAAATTTGGTGAGCCAAGTGGGATTCATGTACTGAACTACCTGCAAGGATCATCAAGATTGGGTGAATAAATGTTTGCTGAGATTTCAGGAAACTCGTAGTTTTTTGGAATCTTGGCAACCCTTTCAAATGAAAGTGATTCTGGTCAGTCTCTGCTTGGGGCTACTTCAATAGCACACGAACCATAGTGATAGAACTTCGAACTACATTATTGTGCCAAGTTTCAAAGAGCTAGCACAAACCGTGTTTGATTTAGAGTTCCAACTACATGTATCCATATAGAAGAAAACAGAGTGAAACCTAAACATGAAAACGGTTACTGCAAAGGAACGGTTTAACCTAGAAGAACGAAATTTGGTGAGCCAAGTGGGATTCGTGTACTGATAACTACCTGCAAGGATCATCAAGATTGGGTGAATAAATGTTTTGCTGACATTTCAGGAAACTCGTAGTTTTTTGGAAGCTTGGCAACCCCTTTCAATGAAAGTGATTCTCGTCAGTCTCTGCTTGGGGCTACTTCAATAGCACACAAACCATAGCGATAGAACTTGGAACTACATTATTGTGCCAAGTTTCAAAGAGCTAGCACAAACCGTGTTTGATTTAGAGTTCCAAATACATGTATCCATATAGGAGAAAACAGAGTGAAACCTAAACATGAAAACGGTTACTGCAAAGGATCGGTTTAACCTAGAAGAACGAAATTTGGTGAGCCAAGTGGGATTGGTGTACTGATCATTAAATGGAAGTATCATCAAGATTCGGTGAAAAAATATTTGCTGAATTTCAGGAAACTCGCAGTTTTTGGAAGCTTGCCAACCCTTTCAATGAATGTGTTTCTCGTCAGTCTCTGCTTGGGGCTACTTCAACAGGACACAAACCATAGCGAAAAACTTGGAACTACATTACTGTGCCAAGTTTCAAAGAGCTAGCACAAACCGTGTTTAATTTAGAATTCCAACTACATGTATCCATATAGGAGAAAACAGAGTGAAACCTAACATGAAAACGGTTACTGCAAAGGAACCGTTTAACCTAGAAGAACGAAATTTGGTGAGCCAAGTGGGATTCGTGTGTTGATAACCACCTGCAAGGATCATCAAGATTGGGTGAAAAAATGTTTGCTAAGATTTCAGGAAACCTCGTAGTTTTTTGGAAGCTTGGCAACACCTTTCAAGGAAACTTACTCGTCAGTCTCTGCTTGGGGCTACATCAATGGCACACAAACCATAGGGATAGAACTTGGAACTACATTATTGTGCCAAGTTTCAAAGAGCTAGCACAAACCGTGTTTGATTTAGAATTCCAACTACATGTATCCATATAGGAGAAAACAGAGTGAAACCTAAACATGAAAACGGTTTCTGCAAAGGAACGGTTTAACCTAAAAGAACGAAATTGAGTGAGCCAAGTGGGATTGGTGTACTGATCATTAAATGGAAGGATCATCAAGATTCGGTGAAAAAATGTTTGCTGAGATTTCAGCAAACTCACAGTTTTTTGGAAGCTTGCCAACCCCTTTCAATGAAAGTGATTCTCGTCAGTCTCTGCTTGGGGCTACTTCAATAGCACACAAACCATCGCGATAGAACTTGGAACTACATTATTGTGCCAAGTTTCAAAGAGCTAGCAAAAACCGTGTTTGATTTACAGTTCCAACTACATGTATCCATATAGGAGAAAAACAGAGTGAAACCTAAACATGAAAACGGTTACTGCAAAGGAACGGTTTAACCTAGAAGGAACGAAATTTGGTGAGCCAAGTGGGATTGGTGTACTCATCATTAAATGGAAGTATCATCAATATTGGGTGAAAAAAATGTTTGCTGAGATTTCAGGAAACTCATAGTTTTTTGGAAGCTTGGCAACCCCTTTCAAGGAAAGTGATTCTCGTCAGTCTCTGCTTGGGGCTACTTCAATGGCACACAAACCATAGGGATAGAACTTGGAACTACATAATTGTGCCAAGTTTCAAAGAGCTAGCACAAACCGTGTTTGATTTAGAATTCCAACTACATGTATCCATATAGGAGAAAACAGAGTGAAACCTAAACATGAAAACGGTTTCTGCAAAGGAAAGGTTTAACCTAAAAGAACGAAATTGAGTGAGCCAAGTGGGATTCGTGTACTGATAACTACCTGCAAGTATCATCAAGATTGGGTGAAAAAATGTTTGCTGACATTTCAGGAAACTCGTAGTTTTTTGGAAGCTTGGCAACCCCTTTCAATGAAAGTGATTCTCGTCAGTCTCTGTTTGGGGCTACATCAATAGCACACAAACCATAGCTATAGAACTTGGAACTACATTATTGTGCCAAGTTTCAAAGAGCTAGCACAAACCGTGTATGATTTAGAGTTCCAACTACATGTATCCATATAGGAGAAAACAGAGTGAAACCTAAACATGAAAACGGTTACTGCAAAGGAACGGTTTAACCTAGAAGAACGAAATTTGGTGAGCCATGTGGATTGGTGTACTGATCATTAAATGGAAGTATCATTAAGATTCGGTGAAAAAATGTTTGCTGAGATTTCAGGAAACTCGCAGTTTTTGGAAGCTTGGCAACCCCTTTCAATGAATGTGTTTCTTGTCAGTCTCTGCTTGGGCTACTTCAACAGGACACAAACCATAGCGATAGAACTTGGAACTACATTACTGTGCCAAATTTCAAAGAGCTAGCACAAACCGTGTTTGATTTAGAATTCCAACTACATGTACTCATATAGGAGAAAACAGAGTGAAACCTAAACATGAAACGGTTTCTGCAAAGGAAAGGTTTAACCTAAAAGAAACGAAATTGAGTGAGCCAAGTGGGATTCGTGTACTGATAACTACCTGCAAGTATCATCAAGATTGGGTGAAAAAATGTTTGTTGACATTTCAGGAAACTCGTAGTTTTTTGGAAGCTTGGCAACCCCTTTCAATGAAAGTGATTCTCGTCAGTCTCTGTTTTGGGGCTACTTCAATAGCACACAAACCATAGCTATAGAACTTGGAACTACATTATTGTGCCAAGTTTTCAAAAGAGCTAGCACAAACCGTGTATGATTTAGAGTTCCAACTACATGTATCCATATAGGAGAAAACAGAGTGAAACCTAAACATGAAAACGGTTACTGCAAAGGAACGGTTTAACCTAGAAGAACGAAATTTTGTGAGCCAAGTGGGATTGGTGTACTGATCATTAAATGGAAGTATCATCAAGATTCGGTGAAAAAATGTTTGCTGAGATTTCAGGAAACTCGCAGTTTTTTGGAAGCTTGGCAACCCCTTTCAATGAATGTGTTTCTTGTCAGTCTCTGCTTGGGGCTACTTCAACAGGACACAAACCATAGCGATAGAACTTGAACTACATTACTGTGCCAAATTTCAAAGAGCTAGCACAAACCGTGTTTGATTTAGAATTCCAACTACATGTATCCATATAGGAGAAAACAGAGTGAAAGCTAAACATGAAAACGGTTACTGCAAAGGAACGGTTTAACCTAGAAGAATGAAATTTGGTGAGCCAAGTGGGATTCATGTACTGATAACTACCTGCAAGTATCATCAAGATTGGGTGAAAAAATGTTTGCTGACATTTCAGGAAACTCGTAGTTTTTTGGAAGCTTGGCAACCCCTTTCCAATGTAAGTGATTCTGGTCAGTCTATGCTTGGGGCTATTTCAATAGCACACAAACCATAGCGATAGAACTTGGAACTACATTATTGTGCCAAGTTTCAAAGAGCTAGCACAAACCGTGTTTGATTTAGAATTCCAACTACATGTATCCATATAGGAGAAAACAGAGTGAAACCTAAACATGAAAACGGTTTCTGCAAAGGAACGGTTTAACCTAGAAGAACGAAATTTGGTGAGCCAAGTGGGATTCGTGTACTGATAACTACCTGCAGGTATCATCAAGATTGGGTGAGAAAATGTTTGCTGAGATTTCAGGAAACTCGTAGTTTTTTGGAAGCTTGGCAACCCCTTTCAATGAAAGTGATTCTGGTCAGTCTCTGCTTGGGGCTACTTCAATAGCATACAAACCATAGCGATAGAACTTGGAACTACATTATTGTGCCAAGTTTCAAAGAGCTAGCACAAACCGTGTTTGATTTAGAATTCCAACTACATGTATCCATATAGGAGAAAACAGAGTGAAACCTAAACATGAAAACGGTTCTGCAAAGGAACGGTTTAACCTAAAAGAACGAAATTGAGTGAGCCAAGTGGGATTGGTGTACTGATCATTAAATGGAAGTATCATCAAGATTCGGTGAAAAAATGTTTGCTGAGATTTCAGCAAACTCACAGTTTTTTGGAAGCTTGGCAACCCCTTTCAATGAAAGTGATTCTCGTCAGTCTCTGCTTGGGGCTACTTCAATAGCACACAAACCATAGGGATAGAACTTGGAACTACATAATTGTGCCAAGTTTCAAAGAGCTAGCACAAACCGTGTTTGATTTAGAATTCCAACTACATGTATCCATATAGGAGAAAACAGAGTGAAACCTAAACATGAAAACGGTTTCTGCAAAGGAAAGGTTTAACCTAAAAGAACGAAATTGAGTGAGCCAAGTGGGATTCGTGTACTGATAACTACCTGCAAGTATCATCAAGATTGGGTGAAAAAATGTTTGCTTACATTTCAGGAAACTCGTAGTTTTTTGGAAGCTTGGCAACCCCTTTCAATGAAAGTGATTCTCATCAGTCTCTGTTTGGGGCTACTTCAATAGCACACGAACCATAGCGATAGAACTTGGAACTACATTATTGTGCCAAGTTTCAAAGAGCTAGCACAAACCGTGTATGATTTAGAGTTCCAACTACATGTATCCATATAGGAGAAAACAGAGTGAAACCTAAACATGAAAACGGTTACTGCAAAGGAACGGTTTAACCTAGAAGAACGAAATTTGGTGAGCCAAGTGGGATTGGTGTACTGATCATTAAATGGAAGTATCATCAAGATTCGGTGAAAAAATGTTTGCTGAGATTTCAGGAAATTCGCAGTTTTTTGGAAGCTTGGCAACCCCTTTCAATGAATGTGTTTCTTGTCATTCTCTGCTTGGGGTACTTCAACAGGACACAAACCATAGCGATAGAACTTGGAACTACATTACTGTGCCAAATTTCAAAGAGCTAGCACAAACCGTGTTTGATTTAGAATTCCAACTACATGTATCCATATAGGAGAAAACAGAGTGAAAGCTAAACATGAAAACGGTTACTGCAAAGGAACGGTTTAACCTAGAAGAATGAAATTTGGTGAGCCAAGTGGGATTCATGTACTGATAACTACCAGCAAGTATCATCAAGATTGGGTGAAAAAATGTTTGCTGACATTTCAGGAAACTCGTAGTTTCTTGGAAGCTTGGCAACCCCTTTCAATGAAATTGATTCTGGTCAGTCTCTGCTTGGGGCTACTTCAATAGGACACAAACCATAGCGATAGAACTTGGAACGACATTATTGTGCCAAGTTTCAAAGAGCTAGCACAAACCGTGTTTGATTTAGAGTTCCAACTACATGTATCCATATAGGAGAAAACAGAGTGAAACCTAAACATGAAAACGGTTACTGCAAAGGAACGGTTTAACCTAGAAGAACGAAATTTGGTGAGCCAAGTGGGATTCGTGTACTGATAACTACCTGCAAGGATCATCAAGATTGGGTGAAAAAATGTATGCTGAGATTTCAGTAAACTCGTAGATTTTTGGAAGCTTGGCAACCCCTTTCAAGGAAAGTGATTCTCGTCAGTCTCTGCTTGGGGCTACTTCAATGGCACACAAACCATAGCGATAGAACTTGGAACTACATTATTGTGCCAAGTTTCAAAGAGCTAGCACAAACCGTGTTTGATTTAGAATTCCAACTACATGTATCCATATAGGAGAAAACAGAGTGAAACCTAAACATGAAAACGGTTTCTGCAAAGGAACGCTTTAACCTAGAAGAATGAAATTTGGTGAGCAAAGTGGGATTCGTGTACTGATAACTACCTGCAAGTATCATCAAGATTGGGTGAAAAAATGTTTGCTGAGATTTAAGAAACTCGTAGTTTTTTGGAAGCTTGGCAACCCCTTTCAATGAATGTGATTCTCGTCAGTCTCTGCTTGCGGCTACTTCAATAGCACACAAACCATAGCGATAGAACTTGGAACTACATTATTGTGCCAAGTTTCAAAGAGCTAGCACAAACCGTGTTTGATTTAGAGTTCCAACTACATGTATCCATATAGGAGAAAACAGAGTGAAACCTAAACATGAAAACAGTAACTGCAAAGGAACGGTTTAACCTAGAAGAACGAAATTTGGTGAGCCAAGTGGGATTCGTGTACTGATAACTACCTGCAAGGATCATCAAGATTGGGTGAAAAAATGTTTTCTGAGATTTCAGGAAACTCGTAGTTTTTTGGAAGCTTGGCAACCCCTTTCATGGAAAGTGATTCTTGTCAGTCTCTGCTTGGGGATACTTCAATGGCACACAAACCATAGCGATAGAACTTGGAACTACATTATTGTGCCAAGTTTCAAAGAGCTAGCACAAACCGTGTTTGATTTAGAATTCCAACTACATGTATCCATATAGGAGAAAACAGAGTGAAACCTAAACATGAAAACGGTTTCTGCACAGGAACGGTTTAACCTAGAAGAACGAAATTTGGTGAGCCAAGTGGGATTCATGTACTGATATCTACCTGCAAGGATCATCAAGATTGGGTGAAAAAATGTTTGCTGAGATTTCAGGAAACTCGTAGTTTTTTGGAAGCTTGGCAACCCCTTTCAAGGAAAGTGATTCTCGTCAGTCTCTGCTTGGGGCTACTTCAATGGCACACAAACCATTGCGATAGAACTTGGAACTACATTATTGTGCCAAGTTTCAAAGAGCTAGCACAAACCGTGTTTGATTTAGAATTCCAACTACATGTATCCATATAGGAGAAAACAGAGTGAAACCTAAACATGAAAACGGTTTCTGCAAAGGAACGGTTTAACCTAAAAGAACGAAATTGAGTGAGCCAAGTGGGATTCGTGTACTGATGACTACCTGCAAGTATCATCAAGATTCGGAGAAAAAATGTTTGCTGAGATTTCAGGAAACTCGCAGTTTTTTGGAAGCTTGGCATTCCCTTTCAATGAATGTGATTCTCGTCAGTCTCTGCTTGAGGCTACTTCAATAGGACACAAACCATAGCGATAGAACTTGGAACTACATTACTGTGCCAAGTTTCAATGAGCTAGCACAAACCGTGTTTGATTTAGAATTCAAACTAAATGTATCCATATAGGAGAAAACAGAGTGAAACCTAAACATGAAAACGGTTTCTGCAAAGGAACGGTTTAACCTAGAAGAACGAAATTTGGTGAGCGAAGTGGGATTCGTGTACTGATTACTACCTGCAAGGATCATCAAGATTGGGTGAAAAAATGTTTGCTGACATTTCAGGAAACTGGTAGTTTTTTGGAAGCTTGGCAACCCGTTTCAATGAAAGGGATTCTGGTCAGTCTCTGCTTGGGGCTACTTCAATAGCACACACACCATAGCGATAGCACTTGGAACTACATTATTGTGCCAAGTTTCAAAGAGCTAGCACAAACCGTGTTTGATTTAGAGTTCCAACTACATGTATCCATATAGGAGAAAACAGAGTGAAACCTAAACATGAAAACGGTTACTGCAAAGGAACGGTTTAACCTAGAAGAACGAAATTTGGTGAGCCAAGTGGGATTGGTGTACTGATCATTAAATGGAAGTATCATCACGATTCGGTGAAAAAATGTTTGCTGAGATTTCAGGAAACTCGCAGTTTTTTGGAAGCTTGGCAACCCCTTTCAATGAATGTGATTCTCGTCAGTCTCTGCTTGGGACTACTTCAATGGCACACAAACCATAGCGATAGAACTTGGAACTACATTACTGTGCCAAGTTTCAAAGAGCTAGCACAAACCGTGTTTGATTTAGAATTCCAACTACATGTATCCATATAGGAGAAAACAGAGTGAAACCTAAACATGAAAACGGTTTCTGCAAAGGAACGGTTTAACCTAAAAGAACGAAATTGAATGAGCCAAGTGGGATTGGTGTACTGATCATTAAATGGAAGGATCATCAAGATTCGGTGAAAAAATGTTTGCTGAGATTTCAGCAAACTCACAGTTTTTTGGAAGCTTGGCAACCCCTTTCAATGAAAGTGATTCTCGTCAGTCTCTGCTTGGTGCTACTTCAATAGCACACAAACCATCGCGATAGAACTTGGAACTACATTATTGTGCCAAGTTTCAAAGAGCTAGCAAAAACCGTGTTTGATTTACAGTTCCAACTACATGTATCCATATAGGAGAAAACAGAGTGAAACCTAAACATGAAAACGGTTACTGCAAAGGAACGGTTTAACCTAGAAGAACGAAATTTGGTGAGCCAAGTGGGATTGGTGTTCTCATCATTAAATGGAAGTATCATCAAGATTGGGTGAAAAAAATGTTTGCTGAGATTTCAGGAAACTCATAGTTTTTTGGAAGCTTGGCAACCCCTTTCAAGGAAAGTGATTCTCGTCAGTCTCTGCTTGGGGCTACTTCAATGGCACACAAACCATAGGGATAGAACTTGGAACTACATAATTGTGCCAAGTTTCAAAGAGCTAGCACAAACCGTGTTTGATTTAGAATTCCAACTACATGTATCCATATAGGAGAAAACAGAGTGAAACCTAAACTTGAAAACGGTTTCTGCAAAGGAAAGGTTTAACCTAAAAGAACGAAATTGAGTGAGCCAAGTGGGATTCGTGTACTGATAACTACCTGCAAGTATCATCAAGATTGGGTGAAAAAATGTTTGCTGAGATTTCAGGAAACTCGCAGTTTTTTGGAAGCTTGGCAACCCCTTTCAATGAATGTGTTTCTTGTCAGTCTCTGCTTGGGGCTACTTCAACAGGACACAAACCATAGCGATAGAACTTGGAACTACATTACTGTGCCAAATTTCAAAGAGCTAGCACAAACCGTGTTTGATTTAGAATTCCAACTACATGTATCCATATAGGAGAAAACAGAGTGAAAGCTAAACATGAAAACGGTTACTGCAAAGGAACGGTTTAACCTAGAAGAATGAAATTTGGTGAGCCAAGTGGGATTCATGTACTGATAACTACCTGCAAGTATCATCAAGATTGGGTGAAAAAATGTTTGCTGACATTTCAGGAAACTCGTAGTTTTTTGGAAGCTTGGCAACCCCTTTCAATGTAAGTGATTCTCGTCAGTCTCTGCTTGGGGCTATTTCAATAGCACACAAACCATAGTGATAGAACTTGGAACTACATTATTGTGCCAAGTTTCAAAGAGCTAGCACAAACCGTGTTTGATTTAGAATTCCAACTACATGTATCCATATAGGAGAAAACAGAGTGACACCTAAACATGAAAACGGTTTCTGCAAAGGAACGGTTTAACCTAGAAGAACGAAATTTGGTGAGCCAAGTGGGATTCGTGTACTGATAACTACCTGCAGGGATCATCAAGATTGGGTGAAAAAATGTTTGCTGACATTTCAGGAAACTCGTAGTTTTTTGGAAGCTTGGCAACCCCTTTCAATGAAATTGATTCTGGTCAGTCTCTGCTTGGGGCTACTTCAATAGGACACAAACCATAGTGATAGAACTTGGAACGACATTATTGTGCCAAGTTTCAAAGAGCTAGCACAAACCGTGTTTGATTTAGAGTTCCAACTACATGTATCCTTATAGGAGAAAACAGAGTGAAACCTAAACATGAAAACGGTTACTGCAAAGGAACGGTTTAACCTAGAAGAACGAAATTTGGTGAGCCAAGTGGGATTCGTGTACTGATAACTACCTGCAAGGATCATCAAGATTGGGTGAAAAAATGTTTGCTGAGATTTCAGTAAACTCGTAGATTTTTGGAAGCTTGGCAACCCCTTTCAAGGAAAGTGATTCTCGTCAGTCTCTACTTGGGGCTACTTCAATGGCACACAAACCATAGCGATAGAACTTGGAACTACATTATTGTGCCAAGTTTCAAAGAGCTAGCACAAACCGTGTTTGATTTAGAGTTCCAACTACATGTATCCATATAGGAGAAAACAGAGTGAAACCTAAACATGAAAACGGTTTCTGCAAAGGAACGGTTTAACCTAGAAGAACGAAATTTGGTGAGCCAAGTGGGATTCATGTACTGAACTACCTGCAAGGATCATCAAGATTGGGTGAATAAATGTTTGCTGAGATTTCAGGAAACTCGTAGTTTTTTGGAAGCTTTGCAACCCCTTTCAATGAAAGTGATTCTGGTCAGTCTCTGCTTGGGGCTACTTCAATAGCACACGAACCATAGCGATAGAACTTGGAACTACATTATTGTGCCAAGTTTCAAAGAGCTAGGACAAACCGTGTTTGATTTAGAGTTCCAACTACATGTATCCATATAGAAGAAAACAGAGTGAAACCTAAACATGAAAACGGTTACTGCAAAGGAACGGTTTAACCTAGAAGAACAAAATTTGGTGAGCCAAGTGGGATTCGTGTACTGATAACTACCTGCAAGGATCATCAAGATTGGGTGAATAAATGTTTGCTGAGATTTCAGGAAACTCGTAGTTTTTTGGAAGCTTGGCAACCCCTTTCAAGGTAAGTGATTCTCGTCAGTCTCTGCTTGGGGCTACTTCAATGGCACACAAACCATAGGGATAGAACTTGGAACTCCATAATTGTGCCAAGTTTCAAAGAGCTAGCACAAACCTTGTTTGATTTAGAATTCCAACTACATGTATCCATATAGGAGAAAACAGAGTGAAACCTAAACATGAAAACGGTTTCTGCAAAGGAAAGGTTTAACCTAAAAGAACGAAATTGAGTGAGCCAAGTGGGATTCGTGTACTGATAACTACCTGCAAGTATCATCAAGATTGGGTGAAAAAATGTTTGCTGACATTTCAGGAAACTCGTAGTTTTTTGGAAGCTTGGCAACCCCTTTCAATGAAAGTGATTCTCGTCAGTCTCTGTTTGGGGCTACTTCAATAGCACACAAACCATAGCTATAGAACTTGGAACTACATTATTGTGCCAAGTTTCAAAGAGCTAGCACAAACCGTGTATGATTTAGAGTTCCAACTACATGTATCCATATAGGAGAAAACAGAGTGAAACCTAAACATGAAAACGGTTACTGCAAAGGAACGGTTTAACCTAGAAGAACGAAATTTCGTGAGCCAAGTGGGATTGGTGTACTGATCATTAAATGGAAGTATCATCAAGATTCGGTGAAAAAATGTTTGCTGAGATTTCAGGAAACTCGCAGTTTTTTGGAAGCTTGGCAACCCCTTTCAATGAATGTGTTTCTTGTCAGTCTCTGCTTGGGGCTACTTCAACAGGACACAAACCATAGCGATAGAACTTGGAACTACATTACTGTGCCAAATTTCAAAGAGCTAGCACAAACCGTGTTTGATTTAGAATTCCAACTACATGTATCCATATAGGAGAAAACAGAGTGAAAGCTAAACATGAAAACGGTTACTGCAAAGGAACGGTTTAACCTAGAAGAATGAAATTTGTTGAGCCAAGTGGGATTCATGTACTGATAACTACCTGCAAGTATCATCAAGATTGGGTGAAAAAATGTTTGCTGACATTTCAGGAAACTCGTAGTTTTTTGGAAGCTTGGCAACCCCTTTCAATGTAAGTGATTCTGGTCAGTCTATGCTTGGGGCTATTTCAATAGCACACAAACCATAGCGATAGAACTTGGAACTACATTATTGTGCCAAGTTTCAAAGAGCTAGCACAAACCGTGTTTGATTTAGAATTCCAACTACATGTATCCATATAGGAGAAAACAGAGTGAAACCTAAACATGAAAACGGTTTCTGCAAAGGAACGGTTTAACCTAGAAGAACGAAATTTGGTGAGCCAAGTGGGATTCGTGTACTGATAACTACCTGCAGGTATCATCAAGATTGGGTGAGAAAATGTTTGCTTACATTTCAGGAAACTCGTAGTTTTTTGGAAGCTTGGCAACCCCTTTCAATGAAAGTGATTCTCATCAGTCTCTGTTTGGGGCTACTTCAATAGCACACGTACCATAGCGATAGAACTTGGAACTACATTATTGTGCCAAGTTTCAAAGAGCTAGCACAAACCGTGTATGATTTAGAGTTCCAACTACATGTATCCATATAGGAGAAAACAGAGTGAAACCTAAACATGAAAACGGTTACTGCAAAGGAACGGTTTAACCTAGAAGAACGAAATTTCGTGAGCCAAGTGGGATTGGTGTACTGATCATTAAATGGAAGTATCATCAAGATTCGGTGAAAAAATGTTTGCTGAGATTTCAGGAAATTCGCAGTTTTTTGGAAGCTTGGCAACCCCTTTCAATGAATGTGTTTCTTGTCATTCTCTGCTTGGGGTACTTCAACAGGACACAAACCATAGCGATAGAACTTGGAACTACATTACTGTGCCAAATTTCAAAGAGCTAGCACAAACCGTGTTTGATTTAGAATTCCAACTACATGTATCCATATAGGAGAAAACAGAGTGAAAGCTAAACATGAAAACGGTTACTGCAAAGGAACGGTTTAACCTAGAAGAATGAAATTTGGTGAGCCAAGTGGGATTCATGTACTGATAACTACCAGCAAGTATCATCAAGATTGGGTGAAAAAATGTTTGCTGACATTTCAGGAAACTCGTAGTTTTTTGGAAGCTTGGCAACCCCTTTCAATGAAATTGATTCTGGTCAGTCTCTGCTTGGGGCTACTTCAATAGGACACAAACCATAGCGATAGAACTTGGAACGACATTATTGTGCCAAGTTTCAAAGAGCTAGCACAAACCGTGTTTGATTTAGAGTTCCAACTACATGTATCCATATAGGAGAAAACAGAGTGAAACCTAAACATGAAAACGGTTCCTGCAAAGGAACGGTTTAACCTAGAAGAACGAAATTTGGTGAGCCAAGTGGGATTCGTGTACTGATAACTACCTGCAAGTATCATCAAGATTGGGTGAAAAAATGTTTGCTGAGATTTCAGGAAACTCATAGTTTTTTGGAAGCTTGGCAACCCCTTTCAATGAAAGTGATTCTGGTCAGTCTCTGCTTGAGGCTACTTCAATAGGACACAAACCATAGCGATAGAACTTGGAACTACATTACTGTGCCAAGTTTCAAAGAGCTAGCACAAACCGTGTTTGATTTAGAATTCAAACTAAATGTATCCATATAGGAGAAAACAGAGTGAAACCTAAACATGAAAACGGTTTCTGCAAAGGAACGGTTTAACCTAGAAGAACGAAATTTGGTGAGCAAAGTGGGATTCGTGTACTGATTACTACCTGCAAGGATCATCAAGATTGGGTGAAAAAATGTTTGCTGACATTTCAGGAAACTGGTAGTTTTTTGGAAGCTTGGCAACCCGTTTCAATGAAAGGGATTCTGGTCAGTCTCTGCTTGGGGCTACTTCAATAGCACACACACCATAGCGATAGCACTTGGAACTACATTATTGTGCCAAGTTTCAAAGAGCTAGCACAAACCGTGTTTGATTTAGAGTTCCAACTACATGTATCCATATAGGAGAAAACAGAGTGAAACCTAAACATGAAAACGGTTACTGCAAAGGAACGGTTTAACCTAGAAGAACGAAATTTGGTGAGCCAAGTGGGATTGGTGTACTGATCATTAAATGGAAGTATCATCACGATTCGGTGAAAAAATGTTTGCTGAGATTTCAGGAAACTCGCAGTTTTTTGGAAGCTTGGCAACCCCTTTCAATGAATGTGATTCTCGTCAGTCTCTGCTTGGGACTACTTCAATGGCACACAAACCATAGCGATAGAACTTGGAACTACATTACTGTGCCAAGTTTCAAAGAGCTAGCACAAACCGTGTTTGCTTTAGAATTCCAACTACATGTATCCATATAGGAGAAAACAGAGTGAAACCTAAACATGAAAACGGTTTCTGCAAAGGAACGGTTTAACCTAGAAGAACGAAATTTGGTGAGCCAAGTGGGATTCATGTACTGATAACTACCTGCAAGTATCATCAAGATTGGGTGAAAAAATGTTTGCTGAGATTTCAGGAAACTCGTAGTTTTCTGAAAGCTGGCAACCCCTTTCAAGGAAAGTGATTCTGATCACTCTCTTCTTGGGGCTACTTCAATAGCACACAAACCATAGCGATAGAACTTAGAACTACATTATTGTGCCAAGTTTCAAAGAGCTAGCACAAACCGTGTTTGATTTAGAGTTCCAACTACATGTATCCATAAAGGAGAAAACAGAGTGAAACCTAAACCTGAAAACGGTTACTGCAAAGGAACGGTTTAACCTAGAAGAACGAAATTTCGTGAGCCAAGTGGGATTCGTGTACTGATAATTACCTGCAAGGATCATCAAGATTGGGTGAAAAAATGTTTGCTGAGATTTCAGGGAACTCGTAGTTTTTTGGAAGCTTGGCAACCCCTTTCAAGGAAAGTGATTCTCGTCAGTCTCTGCTTGGGGCTACTTCAATAGCACACAAACCATAGGGATAGAACTTGGAACTACATAATTGTGCCAAGTTTCAAAGAGCTAGCACAAACCGTGTTTGATTTAGAATTCCAACTACATGTATCCATATAGGAGAAAACAGAGTGAAACCTAAACATGAAAACGGTTTCTGCAAAGGAAAGGTTTAACCTAAAAGAACGAAATTGAGTGAGCCAAGTGGGATTCGTGTACTGATAACTACCTGCAAGTATCATCAAGATTGGGCGAAAAAATGTTTGCTTACATTTCAGGAAACTCGTAGTTTTTTGGAAGCTTGGCAACCCCTTTCAATGAAAGTGATTCTCGTCAGTCTCTGTTTGGGGCTACTTCAATAGCACAGGAACCATAGCGATAGAACTTGGAACTACATTATTGTGCCAAGTTTCAAAGAGCTAGCACAAACCGTGTATGATTTAGAGTTCCAACTACATGTATCCATATAGGAGAAAACAGAGTGAAACCTAAACATGTAAACGGTTACTGCAAAGGAACGGTTTAACCTAGAAGAACGAAATTTCGTGAGCCAAGTGGGATTGGTGTACTGATCATTAATTGGAAGTATCATCAAGATTCGGTGAAAAAATGTTTGCTGAGATTTCAGGAAATTCGCAGTTTTTTGGAAGCTTGGCAACCCCTTTCAATGAATGTGTTTCTTGTCATTCTCTGCTTGGGGTACTTCAACAGGACACAAACCATAGCGATAGAACTTGGAACTACATTACTGTGCCAAATTTCAAAGAGCTAGCACAAACCGTGTTTGATTTAGAATTCCAACTACATGTATCCATATAGGAGAAAACAGTGAAAGCTAAACATGAAAACGGTTACTGCAAAGGAACGGTTTAACCTAGAAGAATGAAATTTGGTGAGCCAAGTGGGATTCATGTACTGATAACTACCAGCAAGTATCATCAAGATTGGGTGAAAAAATGTTTGCTGACATTTCAGGAAACTCGTAGTTTTTTGGAAGCTTGGCAACCCCTTTCAATGAAATTGATTCTGGTCAGTCTCTGCTTGGGGCTACTTCAATAGGACACAAACCATAGCGATAGAACTTGGAACGACATTATTGTGCCAAGTTTCAAAGAGCTAGCACAAACCGTGTTTGATTTAGAGTTCCAACTACATGTATCCATATAGGAGAAAACAGAGTGAAACCTAAACATGAAAACGGTTACTGCAAAGGAACGGTTTAACCTAGAAGAACGAAATTTGGTGAGCCAAGTGGGATTCGTGTACTGATAACTACCTGCAAGGATCATCAAGATTGGGTGAAAAAATGTTTGCTGAGATTTCAGTAAACTCGTAGATTTTTGGAAGCTTGGCAACCCCTTTCAAGGAAAGTGATTCTCGTCAGTCTCTGCTTGGGGCTACTTCAATGGCACACAAACCATAGCGATAGAACTTGGAACTACATTATTGTGCCAAGTTTCAAAGAGCTAGCACAAACCGTGTTTGATTTAGAATTCCAACTACATGTATCCATATAGGAGAAAACAGAGTGAAACCTAAACATGTAAACGGTTTCTGCAAAGGAACGGTTTAACCTAGAAGAATGAAATTTGGTGAGCAAAGTGGGATTCGTGTACTGATAACTACCTGCAAGTATCATCAAGATTGGGTGAAAAAATGTTTGCTGAGATTTCAGGAAACTCGTAGTTTTTTGGAAGCTTGGCAACCCCTTTCAATGAAAGTGATTCTGGTCAGTTTCTGCTTGGGGCTACTTCAATAGCACACAAACCATAGCGATAGAACTTGGAACTACATTATTGTGCCAAGTTTCAAAGAGCTAGCACAAAACGTGTTTGATTTAGAGTTCCAACTACATGTATCCATATAGGAGAAAACAGAGTGAAACCTAAACATGAAAACAGTAACTGCAAAGGAACGGTTTAACCTAGAAGAACGAAATTTGGTGAGCCAAGTGGGATTCGTGTACTGATAACTACCTGCAAGGATCATCAAGATTTGGTGAAAAAATGTTTGCTGAGATTTCAGGAAACTCGTATTTTTTTGGAAGCTTGGCAACCCCTTTCAATGAAAGGGATTCTGGTCAGTCTCTGCTTGGGGCTACTTCAATAGCACACAAACCATCGCGATAGAACTTGGAACTACATTATTGTGCCAAGTTTCAAAGAGCTAGCACAATCCGTGTTTGATTTAGAGTTCCAACTACATGTATCCATATAGGAGAAAACAGAGTGAAACCTAAACATGAAAACGGTTACTGCAAAGGAACGGTTTAACCTAGAAGAACGAAATTTGGTGAGCCAAGTGGGATTGGTGTACTGATCATTAAATGGAAGTATCATCAAGATTCGGTGAAAAAAAGTTTGCTGAGATTTCAGGAAACTCGCAGTTTTTGGAAGCTTGGCAAGGCCTTTCAATGAATGTGATTCTCGTCAGTCTCTGCTTGGGGATACTTCAATAGGACACAAACCATAGCGATAGAACTTGGAACTGCATTACTGTGCCAAGTTTCAAAGAGCTAGCACAAACCGTGTTTGATTTAGAATTCCAATTACATGTATCCATATAGGAGAAAACAGAGTGAAACCTAAACATGAAAACGGTTTCTGCAAAGGAACGGTTTAAGCTAGAAGAACGAAATTTGGTGAGCCAAGTGGGATTCGTGTACTGATAACTACCTGCAAGGATCATCAAGATTGGGTGAAAAAATGTTTGCTGAGATTTCAGTAAACTCGTAGATTTTTGGAAGCTTGGCAACCCCTTTCAAGGAAAGTGATTCTGGTCAGTCTCTGCTTGGGGCTACTTCAATGGCACACAAACCATAGCGATAGAACTTGAAACTACATTATTGTGCCAAGTTTCAAAGAGCTAGCACAAACCGTGTTTGATTTAGAATTCCAACTACATGTATCCATATAGGAGAAAACAGAGTGAAACCTAAACATGAAAACGGTTTCTGCAAAGGAACGGTTTAACCTAGAAGAATGAAATTTGGTGAGCAAAGTGGGATTCGTGTACTGATAACTACCTGCAAGTATCATCAAGATTGGGTGAAAAAATGTTTGCTGAGATTTAAGAAACTCGTAGTTTTTTGGAAGCTTGGCAACCCCTTTCAATGAATGTGATTCTCGTCAGTCTCTGCTTGCGGCTACTTCAATAGCACACAAACCATAGCGATAGAACTTGGAACTACATTATTGTGCCAAGTTTCAAAGAGCTAGCACAAACCGTGTTTGATTTAGAGTTCCAACTACATGTATCCATATAGGAGAAAACAGAGTGAAACCTAAACATGAAAACAGTAACTGCAAAGGAACGGTTTAACCTAGAAGAACGAAATTTGGTGAGCCAAGTGGGATTCGTGTACTGATAATGACCTGCAAGGATCATCAAGATTGGGTGAAAAAATGTTTCTGAGATTTCAGGAAACTCGTAGTTTTTTGGAAGCTTGGCAACCCCTTTCATGGAAAGTGATTCTTGTCAGTCTCTGCTTGGGGATACTTCAATGGCACACAAACCATAGCGATAGAACTTGGAACTACATTATTGTGCCAAGTTTCAAAGAGCTAGCAGAAACCGTGTTTGATTTAGAATTCCAACTACATGTATCCATATAGGAGAAAACAGAGTGAAACCTAAACATGAAAACGGTTTCTGCAAAGGAACGGTTTAACCTAGAAGAACGAAATTTGGTGAGCCAAGTGGGATTCATGTACTGATATCTACCTGCAAGGATCATCAAGATTGGGTGAAAAAATGTTTGCTGAGATTTCAGGAAACTCGTAGTTTTTTGGAAGCTTGGCAACCCCTTTCAAGGAAAGTGATTCTCGTCAGTCTCTGCTTGTGGCTACTTCAATGGCACACAAACCATTGCGATAGAACTTGGAACTACATTATTGTGCCAAGTTTCAAAGAGCTAGCACAAACCGTGTTTGATTTAGAATTCCAACTACATGTATCCATATAGGAGAAAACAGAGTGAAACCTAAACATGAAAACGGTTTCTGCAAAGGAACGGTTTAACCTAAAAGAACGAAATTGAGTGAGCCAAGTGGGATTCGTGTACTGATGACTACCTGCAAGTATCATCAAGATTCGGAGAAAAAATGTTTGCTGAGATTTCAGGAAACTCGCAGTTTTTTGGAAGCTTGGCATTCCCTTTCAATGAATGTGATTCTCGTCAGTCTCTGCTTGAGGCTACTTCAATAGGACACAAACCATAGCGATAGAACTTGGAACTACATTACTGTGCCAAGTTTCAAAGAGCTAGCACAAACCGTGTTTGATTTAGAATTCAAACTAAATGTATCCATATAGGAGAAAACAGAGTGAAACCTAAACATGAAAACGGTTTCTGCAAAGGAACGGTTTAACCTAGAAGAACGAAATTTGGTGAGCGAAGTGGGATTCGTGTACTGATTACTACCTGCATGGATCATCAAGATTGGGTGAAAAAATGTTTGCTGACATTTCAGGAAACTGGTAGTTTTTTGGAAGCTTGGCAACCCGTTTCAATGAAAGGGATTCTGGTCAGTCTCTGCTTGGGGCTACTTCAATAGCACACACACCATAGCGATAGCACTTGGAACTACATTATTGTGCCAAGTTTCAAAGAGCTAGCACAAACCGTGTTTGATTTAGAGTTCCAACTACATGTATCCATATAGGAGAAAACAGAGTGAAACCTAAACATGAAACGGTTACTGCAAAGGAACGGTTTAACCTAGAAGAACGAAATTTGGTGAGCCAAGTGGGATTGGTGTACTGATCATTAAATGGAAGTATCATCACGATTCGGTGAAAAAATGTTTGCTGAGATTTCAGGAACTCGCAGTTTTTTGGAAGCTTGGCAACCCCTTTCAATGAATGTGATTCTCGTCAGTCTCTGCTTGGGACTACTTCAATGGCACACAAACCATAGCGATAGAACTTGGAACTACATTACTGTGCCAAGTTTCAAAGAGCTAGCACAAACCGTGTTTGCTTTAGAATTCCATCTACATGTATCCATATAGGAGAAAACAGAGTGAAACCTAAACATGAAAACGGTTTCTGCAAAGGAACGGTTTAACCTAGAAGAACGAAATTTGGTGAGCCAAGTGGGATTCATGTACTCATAACTACCTGCAAGTATCATCAAGATTGGATGAAAAAATGTTTGCTGAGATTTCAGGAAACTCGTAGTTTTTTGAAAGCTGGCAACCCCTTTCAAGGAAAGTGATTCTGATCACTCTCTTCTTGGGGCTACTTCAATAGCACACAAACCATAGCGATAGAACTTAGAACTACATTATTGTGCCAAGTTTCAAAGAGCTAGCACAAACCGTGTTTGATTTAGAGTTCCAACTACATGTATCCATAAAGGAGAAAACAGAGTGAAACCTAAACCTGAAAACGGTTACTGCAAAGGAACGGTTTAACCTAGAAGAACGAAATTTCGTGAGCCAAGTGGGATTCGTGTACTGATAATTACCTGCAAGGATCATCAAGATTGGGTGAAAAAATGTTTGCTGAGATTTCAGGGAACTCGTAGTTTTTTGGAAGCTTGGCAACCCCTTTCAAGGAAAGTGATTCTCGTCAGTCTCTGCTTGGGGCTACTTCAATGGCACACAAACCATAGCGAAAGAACTTGGAACTACATTATTGTGCCAAGTTTCAAAGAGCTAGCACAAACCGTGTTTGACTTAGAATTCCAACTACATGTATCCATATAGGAGAAAACAGAGTGAAACCTAAACATGTAAACGGTTTCTGCAAAGGAACGGTTTAACCTAAAAGAACGAAATTGAGTGAGCCAAGTGGGATTCGTGTACTGATAACTACCTGCAAGTATCATCAAGATTGGGTGAAAAAATGTTTGCTGAGATTTCAGGAAATTCGCAGTTTTTTGGAAGCTTGGCAACCCCTTTCAGTGAAATTGATTCTGGTCAGTCTCTGCTTGGGGCAACTTCAATAGGACACAAACCATAGCGATAGATCTTGGAACTACATTATTGTGCCAAGTTTCAAAGAGCTAGCACAAACCGTGTTTGATTTAGAATTCCAACTACATGTATCAATATAGGAGAAAACAGATTGAAACCTAAACATGAAAACGGTTTCTGCAAAGGAACGTTTTAACGAAGAAGAACGAAATTTGGTGAGCCAAGTGGGATTCGTGTACTGATCATTAAATGGAAGTATCATCAAGATTCGGTGAAAAAATGTTTGCTCAGATTTCCGGAAATTCGCAGTTTTTTGGAAGCTTGGCAACCCCTTTCAATGAATGTGATTCTCGTCAGTCTCTGCTTGGGGCTACTTCAATAGGACAGAAACCATAGCGATAGAACTTGGAACTACATTATTGTGCCAAGTTTCAAAGAGCTAGCACAAACCGTGTTTGCTTTAGAATTCCAACTACATGTATCCATATAGGAGAAAACAGAGTGAAACCTAAACATGAAAACGGTTTCTGCAAAGGAACGGTTTAACCTAGAAGAACGAAAATTGGTGAGCCAAGTGGGATTCATGTACTGATAACTACCTGCAAGTATCATCAAGATTGGGTGAAACAATGTTTGCTGAGATTTCAGGAAACTCGTAGTTTTTTGGAAGCTTGGCAACCCCTTTCAATGAAAGTGATTCTCGTCAGTCTCTGCTTGGGGCTACTTCAATAGCACACAAACCATAGGGATAGAACTTGGAACTACATAATTGTGCCAAGTTTCAAAGAGCTAGCACAAACCGTGTATGATTTAGAGTTCCAACTACATGTATCCATATAGGAGAAAACAGAGTGAAACCTAAACATGAAAACGGTTACTGCACAGGAACGGTTTAACCTAGAAGAACGAAATTTCGTGAGCCAAGTGGGATTGGTGTACTGATCATTAAATGGAAGTATCATCAAGATTCGGTGAAAAAATGTTTGCTGAGATTTCAGGAAACTCGC
>NW_027553935.1:0-25657 GCF_045843805.1 Urocitellus parryii | reverse complement strand
ACCTAAACATGAAAACGATTTCTGCAAAGTAACGGTTTAAACTAGAAGAACGAAATTTGGTGAGCCAAGTGGGATTGGTGTAGTGACCATTACCTGCAAGTATCATCACAATAGGGTGAAAAAATGTTTGCTGAGATTTCCGGAAACTCGTTGTTTTTTGGAAGCTTGGCAACCCCTTTCAAAGAAAGTGATTCTCGTCAGTCTCTGCTTGGGGCTACTTCCATCAGACACAAACCATAGCCATAGACCTTGGAACTACATTATTGTGCCAAGTTTCAAAGAGCTAGAACAAACTGTGTTTGATTTAGAGTTCCAACTACATGTATCCATATAGGAGAAAACAGAATGAAACCTAAACATGAAAACTGTTATTGAAAAGGAACAGTTTAACGTAGAAGAACGAAATTTGGTCAGTCACGTGGGACTGGTGTACTGATCCTTACCTGCAAGTATCATCAAGATTGTGTCAAAAAATATTTGCTGAGATTTCAGGAAACTCGTAGTATTTTGAAGCTTGGCAACCCCTTTCAATGAAAGTGATTTCGGTAAGTCTCTGCTTGGTGCTACTTCCATAGTACACAAACCATAGCCATAGAACTTGGAACTAGATTATTGTGCCAAGTTGCAAAGAGCTCGCACAAACCTTGTTTGATTTAGAGTTCCAACTACATGTATCCATATAGGAGAAAACAGAGTGAAACCTAAACATGAAAACGGTTACTGCAAAGGAACGGATTAACCTAGAAGAACGAAGTTTGGTGAGCCAAGTGGGAATGGTGTACTGATCATTACCTGCAAGTATCATCAAGATAGGGTGAAAAAATGTTTGCTGAGATTTCAGGAAACTCATAGTTTTTTGGAAGCTGGGCAACCCTTTTCAATGAAAGTGATTCTCGTCAGTCTCTGCTCGGGGCTATTTCCATAGGACACAAACCATAGCCATAGAAATTGGAAGTACATTATTGTGTCAAGTTTCAAAGAGCTAGCACAAACCGTGTTTGATTTAGAGTTCCAACTACATGTATCCATATAGGAGAAAACAGAGTGAAACCTAAACATGAAAACGGTTACTGCAAAGGAATGGTTAAACCTAGAAGAACGAAATTTGGTGAGCCAAGTGATACTGGTGTACTGATCATTACCTGCAAGTATCATCAAGATTGGGTGAAAAAAATGTTTGCTGAGATTTCAGGAAACTCGAAGTTTTTTGGTAGCTTGGCAAGCCCTTTGTATGAAAGTGATTCTCGTCAGTCTCGGCTTGGGGCTACTTCCATAGGACACAAACCATAGCCATAGAACTTGGAACTACATTATTGTGCCAGGTTTCAGAGAGCTAGCACAAACCGTGTTTGATTTAGAGTTCCAAGTACATGTATCCATATAGGAGAAAACAGAGTGAAACCTAAACATGAAAACGGTTACTGCAAACGAACGGTTTAACCTAGAAGAACGAAATTTTGTCAGCCAAGTGGGACTGGTGTACTGATCATTACATGGAAGTATCATAAAGATTGGGTGAAAAAATGATTGCTGAGATTTTCGGAAACTCGTAGTTTTTTGGAAGCTTGGCAACCCCTTTCAATGAAAGTGATTCTCGTCATTCTCTGCTTGGGGCTACTTCCATCGGACACAAACCATAGCCATAGAACTTGGAACTACCTTATTGTGCCAAGTTTCAAAGTGCTAGCACAAAACGTGTTTGATTTAGAGTTCCAACTACATGTATACATATAGGAGAAAACAGAGTGAAACCTAAACATGAAAATGGTTACTGCAAAGGAACGGTTTAACCTAGAAGAATGAAAGTGCGTGAGCCAAGTGGGATTGGTGTACTGATCATTAAATGGAAGTATCATCCAGATTGGGTGGAAAAATGATTGCTGAGATTTCAGGAAACTCGTAGTTTTTTGGAAGCTTGGCAACCCCTTTCAATGAAAGTGATTCTCGTCAGTCTCTGCTTGGGGCTACTTCAATAGGACACAAACCATCGCGATAGAATTGGAACTACATTATTGTGCCAAGTTTCAAAGAACTAGCACAAACCGTGTTTGATTTAGAGTTAAAACTACATGTATCCATATAGGAGAAAACAGAGTGAAACCTAAACATGAAAACGGTTACTGCAAAGGAACGTTTTAACCTAGAAGAACGAAATTTGGTGAGCCAAGTGGGATTGGTGTACTGATCATTACCTGCAAGTATCATCACGATTGGGTGAAAAAATGTTTGCTGAGATTTCAGGAAACTCGTGGTTTTTTGGAAGCTTGGCAACCCCTTTCAATGAAAGTGATTCTCGTCAGTCTCTGCTTGGGGCTACTTCCATAGGACACAAACCATAGCGATAGAACTTGGAACTACATTATTGTGCCAAGTTTCAAAAAGCTAGCACAAACCGTGTTTGATTTAGATTTCCAAATACAAGTATCCATATAGGAGAAAACAGAGTGAAACCTAAACATGAAAACGGTTACTGCAAAGGAACGGTTTAACCTAGAAGAACGAAATTTGGTGAGCCAAGTGGGATTGGTGTACTGATCATTACCTGCAACTATCATAAAGATTGGGTGAAAAAATGTTTGCTGAGATTTCAGGAAACTGGTTGTTTTATGGAAGCTTGGCAACCCCTTTCAATGAAAGTGATTCTCGTCAGTCTCTGCTTGGGGCTACTTCCATAGGACAAAATCCATAGCCATAGAACTTGGAACTAGATTATTGTGCCACGTTTCAAAGAGCTAGCACAAACCGTGTTTGATTTAGAGTTCCAAATACATGTATCCATATAGGAGAAAACAGAGTGAAACCTAAATATGAAAACGGTACTGCAAAGGAACGGTTTAACCTAGAAGAACGAAATTTGGTGAGCCAAGTGGGATTGGTGTACTGATCATTACCTTTAAGTATCATCACGATTGGGTGAAAAAATGTTTGCTGAGATTTCCTGAAACTCGTTGTTTTTTGGAAGCTTGGAAACCCCTTGCAATGAAAGTGATTCTCGTCAGTCTCTGCTTGGGGCTACTTCCATAGGACACAAACCATAGCCATAGAACTTGGAACTACATTATTGTGCCAAGTTTCAAAGAGCTAGCACAAACCGTGTTTGATTTAGAGTTCCAAATACATGTATCCATATAGGAGAAAACAGAGTGAAACCTAAACATGAAAACGGTTACTGCAAAGCAACGGTTTAACCTAGAAAAACGAAATTTGGTGAGCCAAGTGGGATTGGTGTACTGATCATTAAATGGCAATATCATCAAGATTGGGTGAAAAAATGTTTGCTGAGATTTCCGGAAACTCTTAGTTTTTGGAAGCTTGGCAACCCATTTCAATGAAAGTGATTCTCGTCATTCTCTGCTTGGGGCTACTTCCATCGGACACAAACCATAGCCATAGAACTTGGAACTACATTATTGTGCCAAGTTTCAAAGAGCTAGCACAAAACGTGTTTGATTTAGAGTTCCAACAACATGTATCCATATAGGAGAAAACAGAGTGAAACCTAAACATGAAAACGGTTACTGCAAAGGAACGGTATAACCTAGAAGAACGAAATTTGGTGAGCCAAGTGGGATTCGTGTACTGATCATTACCTGCAAGTGTCATGAACATTGGGTGAAAAAATGTTTGCTGAGATTTCAGGAAACTCGTAGTTTTTGGAAGCTTGGCAACCCCTTTCAATGAAAGTGATTCTCGTCAGTCTCTGATTGGGGCTATTTCATAGGACAGAAACTATTGCCATAGAAGTTGGAAGTATATTATTGTTTAAAGTTTCATAGAGCTAGCACAAACCGTGCTTGATTTAGAGTTCCAACTACATGTATCCATATATTAGAAAACAGAGTGAAACCTAAACATGAAAACGGTTACTGCAAACGAACGGTTTAACCTAGAAGAACGAAATTTTGTCAGCCAAGTGGGACTGGTGTACTGATCATTACATGGAAGTATCATCCAGATTGGGTGGAAAAATGATTGCTGAGATTTCAGGAAACTCGTAGTTTTTTGGAAGCTTGGCAACCCCTTTCAATTAAAGTGATTCTCGTCAGTCTCATCTTGGGGCTACTTCAATAGGACACAAACCATCGCGATAGAATTGGAACTACATTATTGTGCCAAGTTTCAAAGAGCTAGCACAAACCGTGTTTGATTTAGAGTTAAAACTACATGTATCCATATAGGAGAAAACAGAGTGAAACCTAAACATGAAAACGGTTACTGCAAAGGAACGGTTTAACCTAGAAGAACGAAATTTGGTGAGCCAAGTGGGATTGGTGTACTGATCATTACCTGCAAGTATCATCACGATTGGGTGAAAAAATTATTGCTGAGATTTCGGGAAACTCGTTGTTTTTTGGAAGCTTGGCAACCCCTTTCAATGAAAGTGATTCTCGTCAGTCTCTGCTTGGGGCTACTTCCATAGGACACAAACCATAGCCATAGAACTTTGAACTACATTACTGTGCCAAGTTTCAAAGAGCTAGCAGAAACCGTGTTTGATTTAGAGTTCCAAATACATGTATCCATATAGGAGAAAATAGAGTGAAACCTAAACACGAAAACGTTTACTGCAAAGCAACGTTTTAACCTAGAAGAACGAAATTTTGTCAGCCAAGTGGGACTGGTGTACTGATCATTACCTGCAAGTATCATCAACATTGGGTGAAAAAATGTTTGCTGAGATTTGAGGAAACTCGTGGTTTTTTGGAAGCTTTGCAACCCCTTTCAATGAAAGTGATTCTCGTCAGTCTCTGCTTGGGGCTACTTCCATAGGACAAAATCCATAGCCATAGAACTTGGAACTACATTATTGTGCCAAGTTTCAAAGAGCTAGCACAAACCGTGTTTGATTTAGAGTTCCAACTACATGTATCCATATAGGAGAAAACAGAGTGAAACCTAAACATGAAAACGGTACTGCAAAGGAACGGTTTAACCTAGAAGAACGAAATTTGGTGAGCCAAGTGGGATTGGTGTACTGATCATTACCTTTAAGTATCATCACGATTGGGTGAAAAAATGTTTGCTGAGATTTCCTGAAATTCGTTGTTTTTTGGAAGCTTGGAAACCCCTTTCAATGAAAGTGATTCTCGTCAGTCTCTGCTTGGGGCTACTTCCATAGGACACAAACCATAGCCATAGAACTTGGAACTACATTATTGTGCCAAGTTTCAAAGAGCTAGCACAAACCGTGTTTGATTTAGAGTTCCAAATACATGTATCCATATAGGAGAAAACAGAGTGAAACCTAAACATGAAAACGGTTACTGCAAAGCAACGGTTTAACCTAGAAAAACGAAATTTGGTGAGCCAAGTGGGATTGGTGTACTGATCATTAAATGGAAGTATCATCAAGATTGGGTGAAAAAATGTTTGCTGAGATTTCCGGAAACTCGTAGTTTTTGGAAGCTTGGCAACCCCTTTCAATGAAAGTGATTCTCGTCAGTCTGTGCTCGGGGCTATTTCCATAGGACACAAACCAGAGCCATAGAAATTGGAAGTACATTATTGTGTCAAGTTTCAAAGAGCTAGCAAAAACCGTGTTTGATTTAGAGTTCCAACTACATGTATCCATATAGGAGAAAACAGAGTGAAACCTAAACATGAAAACTGTTCCTGCAAAGGAACAGTTTAAACTAGAAGAACGAAATTTGGTCAGCCATGTGGGACTGGTGTACTGATCATTACCTGCAAGTATCATCAACATTGGGTGAAAAAATGTTTGCTGAAATTTCAGGAAACTCGTGGTTTTTTGGAAGCTTGGCAACCCCTTTCAATGAAAGTGATTCTCGTCAGTCTCTGCTTGGGGCTACTTCCATAGGACACAAACCATAGCCATAGAACTTGGAACTACATTATTGTGCCAAGTTTCAAAGAGCTAGCCCAAACCGTGTTTAATTTAGAGTTCCAACTACATGTATCCATATAGGAGAAAACAGAGTGAAACCTAAACATGAAAACGGTTACTGCAAAGGAACGGTTTAACCTAGAAGAACGAAATTTGGTGAGCCAAGTGGGATTGGTGTACTGATCATTACCTGCAAGTATCATAAAGATTGGGTGAAAAAATGTTTGCTGAGATTTCAGGAAACTGGTTGTTTTTTGGAAGCTTGGCAACCCCTTTCAATGAAAGTGATTCTCGTCAGTCTCTGCTTGGGGCTACTTCCATAGGACAAAATCCATAGCCATAGAACTTGGAACTACATTATTGTGCCAAGTTTCAAAGAGCTAGCACAAACCGTGTTTGATTTAGAGTTCCAACTACATGTATCCATATAGGAGAAAACAGAGTGAAACCTAAACATGAAAACGGTTACTGCAAAGGAATGGTTTAACCTAGAAGAACGAAATTTGGTGAGCCAAGTGGGATTGGTGTACTGATCATTACCTTTAAGTATCATCACGATTGGGTGAAAAAATGTTTGCTGAGATTTCCTGAAACTCGTTGTTTTTTGGAAGCTTGGAAACCCCTTTCAATGAAAGTGATTCTCGTCAGTCTCTGCTTGGGGCTACTTCCATAGGACACAAACCATAGCCATAGAACTTGGAACTACATTATTGTGCCAAGTTTCAAAGAGCTAGCACAAACCGTGTTTGATTTAGAGTTCCAAATACATGTATCCATATAGGAGAAAACAGAGTGAAACCTAAACATGAAAACGGTTACTGCAAAGCAACGGTTTAACCTAGAAAAACGAAATTTGGTGAGCCAAGTGGGATTGGTGTACTGATCATTAAATGGAAGTATCATCAAGATTGGGTGAAAAAATGTTTGCTGAGATTTCCGGAAACTCGTAGTTTTTGGAAGCTTGGCAACCCCTTTCAATGAAAGTGATTCTCATCAGTCTCTGCTTTGGGCTACTTCCATAGGACACAAACCATAGCCATAGAACTTGGAACTACATTATTGTGCCAAGTTTCAAAGAGCTAGCACAAACTGTGTTTGATTTAGAGTTCCAACTACATGTATCCATATAGGAGAAAACAGAGTGAAACCTAAACATGAAAACGGTTACTGCAAAGGAACGGTTTAACCTAGAAGAACGAAATTTGGTGAGCCAAGTGGAATTGGTGTACTTATCATTACCTGCAAGTATCATCAAGATTGGGTGAAAAAATATTTGCTGAGATTTCCGGAAACTCGTAGTTTTTTGGTAGCTTGGCAACCCCTTTCAATGAAAGTGATTATCACCAGTCTCTGCTTGGGGCTACTTCCATAGGACACAATCCACAGCCATAGAACTTGGAACTACATTATTGTGCCAAGTTTCAAAGAGCTAGCACAAACCTTGTTTGATTTAGATTTCCAAATACAAGTATCCATATAGGAGAAAACAGAGTGAAACCTAAACATGAAAACGGTTACTGCAAAGGAACGGTTTAACCTAGAAGAACGAAATTTGGTGAGCCAAGTGGGATTCGTGTACTGATCATTACCTGCAAGTGTAATGAACATTGGCTGAAAAAATGTTTGCTGAGATTTCAGGAAACTCGTAGTTTTTGGAAGCTTGGCAACCCCTTTCAATGAAAGTGATTCTCGTCAGTCTCTGATTGGGGCTATTTCATAGGACAGAAACCATTGCCATAGAAGTTGGATGTATATTATTGTTTAAAGTTTCATAGAGCTAGCACAAACCGTGTTTGATTTCGAGTTAAAACTACAAGTATCCATATAGGAGAAAACAGAGTGAAACCTAAACATTAAAACGGTTACTGCAAAGGAACGGTTTAACCTAGAAGAACGAAGTTTGGTGAGCCAAGTGGGAATGGTGTACTGATCATTACCTGCAAGTATCATGAACATTGGGTGAAAAAATGTTTGCTGAGATTTCAGGAAACTCGTAGTTTTTGGAAGCTTGGAAACCCCTTTCAATGAAAGTGATTCTCGGCAGTCTCTGCTTGGGGCTACTTTCATATGACACAAACCATTGGCATAGAACTTGGAACTATATTATTGTGCAAAGTTTCAAAGAGCTATCACAAACCGTGTTTGATTTAGAGTTCCAACTACATGTATCCATATAGGAGAAAACAGAGTGAAACCTAAACATGAAAACGGTTACTGCAAAGGCAAGGTTTAACCAAGAAGAACGAAATTTGGTGAGCCAGGTGGGACAGGTGTACTGATCATTACCTGCAAGTATCATCATGATTGGTTCAAAAAATATTTGCTGAGATTTCAGGAAACTCGTAGTTTTTTGGAAGCTTGGCAACCCCTTTCAAAGAAAGTGATTCTCATCAGTCTCGGCTTGGGACTACTTCCATCGGACACAAACCATAGCCATAGAACTTGGAACTACATTATTGTGCCAAGTTTCAAAGAGCTAGCCCAAACCGTGTTTGATTTAGAGTTCCAACTACATGTATCCATATAGGAGAAAACAGAGTGAAACCTAAACATGAAAACTGTTATTGCAAAGGAACAGTTTAACCTAGAAGAACGAAATTTGGTCAGCCACGTGGGACAGGTGCACTGATCATTACCTGCAAGTATCATCAAGTTTGGGTGAAAAAATGTTTGCTGAGATTTCAGGAAACTCGTAGTTTTTTGGAAGCTTGGCAACCCCTTTCAAAGAAAGTGATTCTCGTCAGTCTCTGCTTGGGGCTACTTCCATCGGACACAAACCATAGCCATAGAACTTGGAACTACATTATTGTGCCACGTTTCAAAGAGCTAGCACAAACCGTGTTTGATTTAGAGTTCCAACTACATGTATCCATATAGGAGAAAACAGAGTGAAACCTAAACATGAAAACGGTTACTGCAAAGGAACGGTTTAACCTAGAAGAATGAAATTTGGTGAGCCAAGTGGGACTGGTGTACTGATCATTACCTGCAAGTATCATCAAGATTGGGTGAAAAAATGTTTGCTGAGATTTCAGGAAACTCATAGATTTTTGGAAGCTTGGCAACCCATTTCAATGAAAGTGATTCTCATCAGTCTCTGCTTTGGGCTACTTCCATAGGACACAAACCATAGCCATAGAACTTGGAACTACATTATTTTGCCAGGTTTCAAAGAGCTAGCACAAACCGTGTTTGATTTAGATTTCCAAGTACATGTATCCATATAGGAGAAAACAGATTGAAACTTAAACATGAAAACGGTTACTGCAAACGAACGGTTTAACCTAGAAGAACGAAATTTTGTCAGCCAAGTGGGACTGGTGTACTGATCATTACATGGAAGTATCATCCAGATTGGGTGGAAAAATGATTGCTGAGATTTCAGGAAACTCGTAGTTTTTTGGAAGCTTGGCAACCCCTTTCAATGAAAGTGATACTCGTCAGTCTCTGCTTGGGGCTACTTCAATAGGACACAAACCATCGCGATAGAATTGGAACTACATTATTGTGCCAAGTTTCAAAGAGCTAGCACAAACCGTGTTTGATTTAGAGTTAAAACTACATGTATCCATATAGGAGAAAACAGAGTGAAACCTAAACATGAAAACGGTTACTGCAAAGGAACGGTTTAACCTAGAAGAACGAAATTTGGTGAGCCAAGTGGGATTGGTGTACTGATCATTACCTGCAAGTATCATCACGATTGGGTGAAAAAATTATTGCTGAGATTTCCGGAAACTCGTTGTTTTTTGGAAGCTTGGCAACCCCTTTCAATGAAAGTGATTCTCGTCAGTCTCTGCTTGGGGCTACTTCCATAGGACACAAACCATAGCCATAGAACTTTGAACTACATTACTGTGCCAAGTTTCAAAGAGCTAGCAGAAACCGTGTTTGATTTAGAGTTCCAAATACATGTATCCATATAGGAGAAAATAGAGTGAAACCTAAACACGAAAACGTTTACTGCAAAGCAACGTTTTAACCTAGAAGAACGAAATTTTGTCAGCCAAGTGGGACTGGTGTACTGATCATTACCTGCAAGTATCATCAACATTGGGTGAAAAAATGTTTGCTGAGATTTCAGGAAACTCGTGGTTTTTTGGAAGCTTTGCAACCCCTTTCAATGAAAGTGATTCTCGTCAGTCTCTGCTTGGGGCTACTTCCATAGGACAAAATCCATAGCCATAGAACTTGGAACTACATTATTGTGCCAAGTTTCAAAGAGCTAGCACAAACCGTGTTTGATTTAGAGTTCCAACTACATGTATCCATATAGGAGAAAAAAGAGTGAAACCTAAACATGAAAACGGTACTGCAAAGGAACGGTTTAACCTAGAAGAACGAAATTTGGTGAGCCAAGTGGGATTGATGTACTGATCATTACCTTTAAGTATCATGACGATTGGGTGAAAAAATGTTTGCTGAGATTTCCTGAAATTCGTTGTTTTTTGGAAGCTTGGAAACCCCTTTCAATGAAAGTGATTCTCGTCAGTCTCTGCTTGGGGCTACTTCCATAGGACACAAACCATAGCCATAGAACTTGGAACTACATTATTGTGCCAAGTTTCAAAGAGCTAGCACAAACCGTGTTTGATTTAGAGTTCCAAATACATGTATCCATATAGGAGAAAACAGAGTGAAACCTAAACATGAAAACGGTTACTGCAAAGCAACGGTTTAACCTAGAAAAACGAAATTTGGTGAGCCAAGTGGGATTGGTGTACTGATCATTAAATGGAAGTATCATCAAGATTGGGTGAAAAAATGTTTGCTGAGATTTCCGGAAACTCGTAGTTTTTGGAAGCTTGGCAACCCCTTTCAATCAAAGTGATTCTCTTCAGTCTGTGCTCGGGGCTATTTTTATAGGACACAAACCAGAGCCATAGAAATTGGAAGTACATTATTGTGTCAAGTTTCAAAGAGCTAGCAAAAACCGTGTTTGATTTAGAGTTCCAACTACATGTATCCATATAGGAGAAAACAGAGTGAAACCTAAACATGAAAACTGTTCCTGCAAAGGAACAGTTTAAACTAGAAGAACGAAATTTGGTCAGCCATGTGGGACTGGTGTACTGATCATTACCTGCAAGTATCATCAACATTGGGTGAAAAAATGTTTGCTGAAATTTCAGGAAACTCGTGGTTTTTTGGAAGCTTGGCAACCCCTTTCAATGAAAGTGATTCTCGTCAGTCTCTGCTTGGGGCTACTTCCATAGGACACAAACCATAGCCATAGAACTTGGAACTACATTATTGTGCCAAGTTTCAAAGAGCTAGCCCAAACCGTGTTTAATTTAGAGTTCCAACTACATGTATCCATATAGGAGAAAACAGAGTGAAACCTAAACATGAAAACGGTTACTGCAAAGGAACGGTTTAACCTAGAAGAACGAAATTTGGTGAGCCAAGTGGGATTGGTGTACTGATCATTACCTGCAAGTATCATAAAGATTGGGTGAAAAAATGTTTGCTGAGATTTCAGGAAACTGGTTGTTTTTTTGGAAGCTTGGCAACCCCTTTCAATGAAAGTGATTCTCGTCAGTCTCTGCTTGGGGCTACTTCCATAGGACAAAATCCATAGCCATAGAACTTGGAACTACATTATTGTGCCAAGTTTCAAAGAGCTAGCACAAACCGTGTTTGATTTAGAGTTCCAACTACATGTATCCATATAGGAGAAAACAGAGTGAAACCTAAACATGAAAACGGTTACTGCAAAGGAACGGTTTAACCTAGAAGAACGAAATTTGGTGAGCCAAGTGGGATTGGTGTACTGATCATTACCTTTAAGTATCATCACGATTGGGTGAAAAAATGTTTGCTGAGATTTCCTGAAACTCGTTGTTTTTTGGAAGCTTGGAAACCCCTTTCAATGAAAGTGATTCTCGTCAGTCTCTGCTTGGGGCTACTTCCATAGGACACAAACCATAGCCATAGAACTTGGAACTACATTATTGTGCCAAGTTTCAAAGAGCTAGCACAAACCGTGTTTGATTTAGAGTTCCAAATACATGTATCCATATAGGAGAAAACAGAGTGAAACCTAAACATGAAAACGGTTACTGCAAAGCAACGGTTTAACCTAGAAAAACGAAATTTGGTGAGCCAAGTGGGATTGGTGTACTGATCATTAAATGGAAGTATCATCAAGATTGGGTGAAAAAATGTTTGCTGAGATTTCCGGAAACTCGTAGTTTTTGGAAGCTTGGCAACCCCTTTCAATGAAAGTGATTCTCATCAGTCTCTGCTTTGGGCTACTTCCATAGGACACAAACCATAGCCATAGAACTTGGAACTACATTATTGTGCCAAGTTTCAAAGAGCTAGCACAAACCGTGTTTGATTTAGAGTTCCAACTACATGTATCCATATAGGAGAAAACAGAGTGAAACCTAAACATGAAAACGGTTACTGCAAAGGAACGGTTTAACCTAGAAGAACGAAATTTGGTGAGCCAAGTGGAATTGGTGTACTTATCATTACCTGCAAGTATCATCAAGATTGGGTGAAAAAATATTTGCTGAGATTTCCGGAAACTCGTAGTTTTTTGGTAGCTTGGCAACCCCTTTCAATGAAAGTGATTATCACCAGTCTCTGCTTGGGGCTACTTCCATAGGACACAATCCACAGCCATAGAACTTGGAAATACATTATTGTGCCAAGTTTCAAAGAGCTAGCACAAACCGTGTTTGATTTAGATTTCCAAATACAAGTATCCATATAGGAGAAAACAGAGTGAAACCTAAAGATGAAAACGGTTACTGCAAAGGAACGGTTTAACCTAGAAGAACGAAATTTGGTGAGCCAAGTGGGATTCGTGTACTGATCATTACCTGCAAGTGTCATGAACATTGGCTGAAAAAATGTTTGCTGAGATTTCAGGAAACTCGTAGTTTTTGGAAGCTTGGCAACCCCTTTCAATGAAAGTGATTCTCGTCAGTCTCTGATTGGGGCTATTTCATAGGACAGAAACCATTGCCATAGAAGTTGGATGTATATTATTGTTTAAAGTTTCATAGACCTAGCACAAACCGTGTTTGATTTCGAGTTAAAACTACAAGTATCCATATAGGAGAAAACAGAGTGAAACCTAAACATTAAAACGGTTACTGCAAAGGAACGGTTTAACCTAGAAGAACGAAGTTTGGTGAGCCAAGTGGGAATGGTGTACTGATCATTACCTGCAAGTATCATGAACATTGGGTGAAAAAATGTTTGCTGAGATTTCAGGAAACTCGTAGTTTTTGGAAGCTTGGAAACCACTTTCAATGAAAGTGATTCTCGGCAGTCTCTGCTTGGGGCTACTTTCATATGACACAAACCATTGGCATAGAACTTGGAACTATATTATTGTGCAAAGTTTCAAAGAGCTATCACAAACCGTGTTTGATTTAGAGTTCCAACTACATGTATCCATATAGGAGAAAACAGAGTGAAACCTAAACATGAAAACGGTTACTGCAAAGGCAAGGTTTAACCAAGAAGAACGAAATTTGGTGAGCCAGGTGGGACAGGTGTACTGATCATTACCTGCAAGTATCATCATGATTGGTTCAAAAAATATTTGCTGAGATTTCAGGAAACTCGTAGTTTTTTGGAAGCTTGGCAACCCCTTTCAAAGAAAGTGATTCTCATCAGTCTCGGCTTGGGACTACTTCCATCGGACACAAATCATAGCCATAGAACTTGGAACTACATTATTGTGCCAAGTTTCAAAGAGCTAGCCCAAACCGTGTTTGATTTAGAGTTCCAACTACATGTATCCATATAGGAGAAAACAGAGTGAAACCTAAACATGAAAACTGTTATTGCAAAGGAACAGTTTAACCTAGAAGAACGAAATTTGGTCAGCCACGTGGGACTGGTGCACTGATCATTACCTGCAAGTATCATCAAGTTTGGGTGAAAAAATGTTTGCTGAGATTTCAGGAAACTCGTAGTTTTTTGGAAGCTTGGCAACCCCTTTCAAAGAAAGTGATTCTCGTCAGTCTCTGCTTGGGGCTACTTCCATCGGACACAAACCATAGCCATAGAACTTGGAACTACATTATTGTGCCACGTTTCAAAGAGCTAGCACAAACCGTGTTTGATTTAGAGTTCCAACTACATGTATCCATATAGGAGAAAACAGAGTGAAACCTAAACATGAAAACGGTTACTGCAAAGGAACGGTTTAACCTAGAAGAACGAAATTTGGTGAGCCAAGTGGGATTGGTGTACTGATCATTAAATGGAAGTATCATCAAGATTGGGTGAAAAAATGATTGCTGAGATTTCAGGAAACTCGTAGTTTTTTGGAAGCTTGGCAACCCCTTTCAATGAAAGTGATTCTCGTCAGTCTCTGCCTGGGGCTACTTCAATAGGACACAAACCATCGCGATAGAATTGGAACTACATTATTGTGCCAAGTTTCAAAGAGCTAGCACAAACCGTGTTTGATTTAGAGTTAAAACTACATGTATCCATATAGGAGAAAACAGAGTGAAACCTAAACATTAAAACGGTTACTGCAAAGGAACGGTTTAACCTAGAAGAACGAAGTTTGGGGAGCCAAGTGGGAATGGTGTACTAATCATTACCTGCAAGTATCATGATCATTGGGAGAAAAAATGTTTGCTGAGATTTCAGGAAACTCGTAGTTTTTGGAAGCTTGGCAACCCCTTTCAAAGAAAGTGATTCTCGTCAGTCTCTGCTTGGGGCTACTTTCATATGACACAAACCATTGGCACAGAACTCAGAACTATATTATTGTGCAAAGTTTCAAAGAGCTATCACAAACCGTGTTTGATTTAGAGTTCCAACTACATGTATCCATATAGGAGAAAACAGAGTGAAACCTAAACATGAAAACGGTTACTGCAAAGGCAAGGTTTAACCTAGAAGAACGAAATTTGGTGAGCCAAGTGGGACTGGTGTACTGACCATTACCTGCAAGTATCATCATGATTGGTTAAAAAATATTTGCTGAGATTTCAGGAAACTCGTAGTTTTTTGGAAGCTTGGCAACCCCTTTCAATGAAAGTGATTCTCGTCAGTCTCTGCTTGGGGCTACTTCCATCGGACACAAACCATAGCCATAGAACTTGGAACTACATTATTGTGCCAAGTTTCAAAGAGCTGGCACAAACCGTGTTTGATTTAGATTTCCAACTACATGTATCCATATAGGAGAAAACAGAGTGAATCCTAAACATGAAAACGGTTACTGCAAACGAACGGTTTAAACTACAAGAACGAAATTTTGTCAGCCAAGTGGGACTGGTGTACTGATCATTACATGGAAGTATCATAAAGATTGGGTGAAAAAATGATTGCTGAGATTTTCGGAAACTCGTAGTTTTTTGGAAGCTTGGCAACCCCTTTCAATGAAAGTGATTCTCGTCATTCTCTGCTTGGGGCTACTTCCATCGGACACAAACCATAGCCATAGAACTTGGAACTACATTATTGTGCCAAGTTTCAAAGAGCTAGCACAAAACGTGTTTGATTTAGAGTTCGAACTACATGTATCCATATAGGAGAAAACTGAGTGAAACCTAAACATGAAAACGGTTACTGCAAAGGAATGGTTTAACCTAGAAGAACGAAATTTGGTGAGCCAAGTGGGAATGGTGTACTGATCATTACCTGCAAGTATCATCAAGATTGGGTGAAAAAATGTTTGCTGAGATTTCAGGAAACTCGAAGTTTTTTTGTAGCTTGGCAAAATCTTTCAATGCGAATGATTCTCGTCAGTCTCTGCTTGGACCTACTTCCATAGGACACAAACCATAGCCATAGAACTTGGAACTACATTATTGTGCCAAGTTTCAAAGAGCTAGCATAAGCCGTGTTTGATTTAGAGTTCCAACTACATGTATCCATATAGGAGAAAACAGAGTGAAACCTAAACATGAAAACGGTTACTGCAAAGGGACGGTTTAACCTAGAAGAACGAAATTTGGTGAGCCAACTGGGACTGGTGTACTGATCATTACCTGCAAGTATCATCAAGATTGGGTGAAAAAATGTTTGCTGAGATTTCAGGAAACTCGTAGTTTTTTGGAAGCCTGGCAACCCCTTTCAATTAAAGTGATTCTCGTCAGTCTCTGCTTGGGGCTACTTCCATAGGACACAAACCATAGCCATAGAACTTGGAACTACATTATTGTGCCAAGTTTCAAAGAGCTAGCACAAACCGTGTTTGATTTAGAGTTCCAACTACATGTATCCATATAGGAGAAAACAGAGTGAAACCTAAACATGAAAACGGTTCCTGCAAAGGAACGGTTTAACCTAGAAGAACGAAATTTTGTCAGCCAAGTGGGACTGGTGTACTGATCATTACATGGAAGTATCATAAAGATTGGGTGAAAAAATGATTGCTGAGATTTTCGGAAACTCGTAGTTTTTTGGAAGCTTGGCAACCCCTTTCAATGAAAGTGATTCTCGTCAGTCTCTGCTTGGGGCTACATCCATCGGACGCAAACCATAGCCATAGAACTTGGAACTACATTATTGTGCCAAGTTTCAAAGAGCTAGCACAAACCGTGTTTGATTTAGAGTTCCAACTACATGTATCCATATAGGAGAAAACAGAGTGAAACCTAAACATGAAAACGGTTACTGCAAAGGAACGGTTTAACCTAGAAGAACGAAATTTGGTGAGCCAAGTGGGATTGGTGTACTGATCATTAAATGGAAGTATCATCAAGATTGGGTGGAAAAATGACTGCTGAGATTTGAGGAAACTCGTAGTTTTTTGGAAGCTTTGCAACCCCTTTCAATCAAAGTGATTCTCGTCAGTCTCTGCTTGGGGCTACTTCAATATGACACAAACCATCGCGATAGAATTGGAACTACATTATTGTGCCAAGTTTCAAAGAGATAGAACAAACCGTGTTTGATTTAGAGTTCCAACTACATGTATCCATATAGGAGAAAACAGAGTGAAACTTAAACATGAAAACGATACTGCAAAGGAACGGTTTAACCTAGAAGAACGAAGTTTGGTGAGCCAAGTGGGAATGGTGTACTGATCATTCCCTGCAAGTATCATCAAGATTGTGTGAAAAAATGTTTGCTGAGATTTCAGGAAACTCGTAGTTTTTTGGTAGCTTGGCAAAACCTTTCAATGAGAGTGATTCTCGTCAGTCTCTGCTTGGGGCTACTTCCATAGGACACAAACCATAGCCATAGAACTTGGAACTACATTATTGTGCCAAGATTCAAAGAGCTAGCACAAACCGTGTTTAATTTATAGTTCCAACTACATGTATCCATATAGGAGAAAACAGAGTGAAACCTAAACATGAAAATGGTTACTGCAAAGGAACGGTTTAACCTAGAAGAACGAAAGTGCGTGAGCCAAGGGGGATTGGTGTACTGATCAATAAATGGAAGTATCATCCAGATTGGGTGGAAAAATGATTGCTGAGATTTCAGGAAACTCGTAGTTTTTTGGAAGCTTGGCAACCCCTTTCAATGAAAGTGATTCTCGTCAGTCTCTGCTTGGGGCTACTTCAATAGGACACAAACCATGGCGATAGAATTGGAACTACATTATTGTGCCAAGTTTCAAAGAGCTAGCACAAGCAGTGTTTGATTTAGAGTTCCAACTACATGTATCCATATAGGAGAAAACAGAGTGAAACCTAAACATGAAAACGGTTACTGCAAAGGAACGGTTTAACCTAGAAGAACGAAATTTGGTGAGCCAAGTGGGATTGGTGGACTGATCATTAAATGGAAGTATCATCAAGATTGGGTGGAAAAATGACTGCTGAGATTTGAGGAAACTCATAGTTTTTTGGAAGCTTTGCAACCCCTTTCAATCAAAGTGATTCTCGTCAGTCTCTGCTTGGGGCTACTTCAATAGGACACAAACCATCGCGATAGAATTGGAACTACATTATTGTGCCAAGTTTCAAAGAGATAGAACAAACCGTGTTTGATTTAGAGTTCCAAATACATGTATCCATATAGGAGAAAACAGAGTGAAACCTAAACATGAAAACGGTTACTGCAAAGGAACGGTTTAACCTAGAAGAACGAAATTTGGTGAGCCAAGTGGGACTGGTGTACTGATCATTACCTGCAAGTATCATCAAGTTTGGGTGAAAAAATATTTGCTGAGATTTCCGGAAACTCGTTGTTTTTTGGAAGCTTGGCAACCCCTTTCAATGAAAGTGATTCTCGTCAGTCTCTGCTTGGGGCTACTTCCATAGGACACAAACCATAGCCATAGAACTTTGAACTACATTACTGTGCCAAGTTTCAAAGAGCTAGCAGAAACCGTGTTTGATTTAGAGTTCCAAATACATGTATCCATATAGGAGAAAATAGAGTGAAACCTAAACACGAAAACGTTTACTGCAAAGCAACGTTTTAACCTAGAAGAACGAAATTTTGTCAGCCAAGTGGGACTGGTGTACTGATCATTACCTGCAAGTATCATCAACATTGGGTGAAAAAATGTTTGCTGAGATTTCAGGAAACTCGTGGTTTTTTGGAAGCTTTGCAACCCCTTTCAATGAAAGTGATTCTCGTCAGTCTCTGCTTGGGGCTACTTCCATAGGACAAAATCCATAGCCATAGAACTTGGAACTACATTATTGTGCCAAGTTTCAAAGAGCTAGCACAAACCGTGTTTGATTTAGAGTTCCAACTACATGTATCCATATAGGAGAAAAAAGAGTGAAACCTAAACATGAAAACGGTACTGCAAAGGAACGGTTTAACCTAGAAGAACGAAATTTGGTGAGCCAAGTGGGATTGATGTACTGATCATTACCTTTAAGTATCATGACGATTGGGTGAAAAAATGTTTGCTGAGATTTCCTGAAATTCGTTGTTTTTTGGAAGCTTGGAAACCCCTTTCAATGAAAGTGATTCTCGTCAGTCTCTGCTTGGGGCTACTTCCATAGGACACAAACCATAGCCATAGAACTTGGAACTACATTATTGTGCCAAGTTTCAAAGAGCTAGCACAAACCGTGTTTGATTTAGAGTTCCAAATACATGTATCCATATAGGAGAAAACAGAGTGAAACCTAAACATGAAAACGGTTACTGCAAAGCAACGGTTTAACCTAGAAAAACGAAATTTGGTGAGCCAAGTGGGATTGGTGTACTGATCATTAAATGGAAGTATCATCAAGATTGGGTGAAAAAATGTTTGCTGAGATTTCCGGAAACTCGTAGTTTTTGGAAGCTTGGCAACCCCTTTCAATCAAAGTGATTCTCTTCAGTCTGTGCTCGGGGCTATTTTTATAGGACACAAACCAGAGCCATAGAAATTGGAAGTACATTATTGTGTCAAGTTTCAAAGAGCTAGCAAAAACCGTGTTTGATTTAGAGTTCCAACTACATGTATCCATATAGGAGAAAACAGAGTGAAACCTAAACATGAAAACTGTTCCTGCAAAGGAACAGTTTAAACTAGAAGAACGAAATTTGGTCAGCCATGTGGGACTGGTGTACTGATCATTACCTGCAAGTATCATCAACATTGGGTGAAAAAATGTTTGCTGAAATTTCAGGAAACTCGTGGTTTTTTGGAAGCTTGGCAACCCCTTTCAATGAAAGTGATTCTCGTCAGTCTCTGCTTGGGGCTACTTCCATAGGACACAAACCATAGCCATAGAACTTGGAACTACATTATTGTGCCAAGTTTCAAAGAGCTAGCCCAAACCGTGTTTAATTTAGAGTTCCAACTACATGTATCCATATAGGAGAAAACAGAGTGAAACCTAAACATGAAAACGGTTACTGCAAAGGAACGGTTTAACCTAGAAGAACGAAATTTGGTGAGCCAAGTGGGATTGGTGTACTGATCATTACCTGCAAGTATCATAAAGATTGGGTGAAAAAATGTTTGCTGAGATTTCAGGAAACTGGTTGTTTTTTTGGAAGCTTGGCAACCCCTTTCAATGAAAGTGATTCTCGTCAGTCTCTGCTTGGGGCTACTTCCATAGGACAAAATCCATAGCCATAGAACTTGGAACTACATTATTGTGCCAAGTTTCAAAGAGCTAGCACAAACCGTGTTTGATTTAGAGTTCCAACTACATGTATCCATATAGGAGAAAACAGAGTGAAACCTAAACATGAAAACGGTTACTGCAAAGGAACGGTTTAACCTAGAAGAACGAAATTTGGTGAGCCAAGTGGGATTGGTGTACTGATCATTACCTTTAAGTATCATCACGATTGGGTGAAAAAATGTTTGCTGAGATTTCCTGAAACTCGTTGTTTTTTGGAAGCTTGGAAACCCCTTTCAATGAAAGTGATTCTCGTCAGTCTCTGCTTGGGGCTACTTCCATAGGACACAAACCATAGCCATAGAACTTGGAACTACATTATTGTGCCAAGTTTCAAAGAGCTAGCACAAACCGTGTTTGATTTAGAGTTCCAAATACATGTATCCATATAGGAGAAAACAGAGTGAAACCTAAACATGAAAACGGTTACTGCAAAGCAACGGTTTAACCTAGAAAAACGAAATTTGGTGAGCCAAGTGGGATTGGTGTACTGATCATTAAATGGAAGTATCATCAAGATTGGGTGAAAAAATGTTTGCTGAGATTTCCGGAAACTCGTAGTTTTTGGAAGCTTGGCAACCCCTTTCAATGAAAGTGATTCTCATCAGTCTCTGCTTTGGGCTACTTCCATAGGACACAAACCATAGCCATAGAACTTGGAACTACATTATTGTGCCAAGTTTCAAAGAGCTAGCACAAACCGTGTTTGATTTAGAGTTCCAACTACATGTATCCATATAGGAGAAAACAGAGTGAAACCTAAACATGAAAACGGTTACTGCAAAGGAACGGTTTAACCTAGAAGAACGAAATTTGGTGAGCCAAGTGGAATTGGTGTACTTATCATTACCTGCAAGTATCATCAAGATTGGGTGAAAAAATATTTGCTGAGATTTCCGGAAACTCGTAGTTTTTTGGTAGCTTGGCAACCCTTTCAATGAAAGTGATTATCACCAGTCTCTGCTTGGGGCTACTTCCATAGGACACAATCCACAGCCATAGAACTTGGAAATACATTATTGTGCCAAGTTTCAAAGAGCTAGCACAAACCGTGTTTGATTTAGATTTCCAAATACAAGTATCCATATAGGAGAAAACAGAGTGAAACCTAAAGATGAAAACGGTTACTGCAAAGGAACGGTTTAACCTAGAAGAACGAAATTTGGTGAGCCAAGTGGGATTCGTGTACTGATCATTACCTGCAAGTGTCATGAACATTGGCTGAAAAAATGTTTGCTGAGATTTCAGGAAACTCGTAGTTTTTGGAAGCTTGGCAACCCCTTTCAATGAAAGTGATTCTCGTCAGTCTCTGATTGGGGCTATTTCATAGGACAGAAACCATTGCCATAGAAGTTGGATGTATATTATTGTTTAAAGTTTCATAGACCTAGCACAAACCGTGTTTGATTTCGAGTTAAAACTACAAGTATCCATATAGGAGAAAACAGAGTGAAACCTAAACATTAAAACGGTTACTGCAAAGGAACGGTTTAACCTAGAAGAACGAAGTTTGGTGAGCCAAGTGGGAATGGTGTACTGATCATTACCTGCAAGTATCATGAACATTGGGTGAAAAAATGTTTGCTGAGATTTCAGGAAACTCGTAGTTTTTGGAAGCTTGGAAACCACTTTCAATGAAAGTGATTCTCGGCAGTCTCTGCTTGGGGCTACTTTCATATGACACAAACCATTGGCATAGAACTTGGAACTATATTATTGTGCAAAGTTTCAAAGAGCTATCACAAACCGTGTTTGATTTAGAGTTCCAACTACATGTATCCATATAGGAGAAAACAGAGTGAAACCTAAACATGAAAACGGTTACTGCAAAGGCAAGGTTTAACCAAGAAGAACGAAATTTGGTGAGCCAGGTGGGACAGGTGTACTGATCATTACCTGCAAGTATCATCATGATTGGTTCAAAAAATATTTGCTGAGATTTCAGGAAACTCGTAGTTTTTTGGAAGCTTGGCAACCCCTTTCAAAGAAAGTGATTCTCATCAGTCTCGGCTTGGGACTACTTCCATCGGACACAAATCATAGCCATAGAACTTGGAACTACATTATTGTGCCAAGTTTCAAAGAGCTAGCCCAAACCGTGTTTGATTTAGAGTTCCAACTACATGTATCCATATAGGAGAAAACAGAGTGAAACCTAAACATGAAAACTGTTATTGCAAAGGAACAGTTTAACCTAGAAGAACGAAATTTGGTCAGCCACGTGGGACTGGTGCACTGATCATTACCTGCAAGTATCATCAAGTTTGGGTGAAAAAATGTTTGCTGAGATTTCAGGAAACTCGTAGTTTTTTGGAAGCTTGGCAACCCCTTTCAAAGAAAGTGATTCTCGTCAGTCTCTGCTTGGGGCTACTTCCATCGGACACAAACCATAGCCATAGAACTTGGAACTACATTATTGTGCCACGTTTCAAAGAGCTAGCACAAACCGTGTTTGATTTAGAGTTCCAACTACATGTATCCATATAGGAGAAAACAGAGTGAAACCTAAACATGAAAACGGTTACTGCAAAGGAACGGTTTAACCTAGAAGAACGAAATTTGGTGAGCCAAGTGGGATTGGTGTACTGATCATTAAATGGAAGTATCATCAAGATTGGGTGAAAAAATGATTGCTGAGATTTCAGGAAACTCGTAGTTTTTTGGAAGCTTGGCAACCCCTTTCAATGAAAGTGATTCTCGTCAGTCTCTGCCTGGGGCTACTTCAATAGGACACAAACCATCGCGATAGAATTGGAACTACATTATTGTGCCAAGTTTCAAAGAGCTAGCACAAACCGTGTTTGATTTAGAGTTAAAACTACATGTATCCATATAGGAGAAAACAGAGTGAAACCTAAACATTAAAACGGTTACTGCAAAGGAACGGTTTAACCTAGAAGAACGAAGTTTGGGGAGCCAAGTGGGAATGGTGTACTAATCATTACCTGCAAGTATCATGATCATTGGGAGAAAAAATGTTTGCTGAGATTTCAGGAAACTCGTAGTTTTTGGAAGCTTGGCAACCCCTTTCAAAGAAAGTGATTCTCGTCAGTCTCTGCTTGGGGCTACTTTCATATGACACAAACCATTGGCACAGAACTCAGAACTATATTATTGTGCAAAGTTTCAAAGAGCTATCACAAACCGTGTTTGATTTAGAGTTCCAACTACATGTATCCATATAGGAGAAAACAGAGTGAAACCTAAACATGAAAACGGTTACTGCAAAGGCAAGGTTTAACCTAGAAGAACGAAATTTGGTGAGCCAAGTGGGACTGGTGTACTGACCATTACCTGCAAGTATCATCATGATTGGTTAAAAAATATTTGCTGAGATTTCAGGAAACTCGTAGTTTTTTGGAAGCTTGGCAACCCCTTTCAATGAAAGTGATTCTCGTCAGTCTCTGCTTGGGGCTACTTCCATCGGACACAAACCATAGCCATAGAACTTGGAACTACATTATTGTGCCAAGTTTCAAAGAGCTGGCACAAACCGTGTTTGATTTAGATTTCCAACTACATGTATCCATATAGGAGAAAACAGAGTGAATCCTAAACATGAAAACGGTTACTGCAAACGAACGGTTTAAACTACAAGAACGAAATTTTGTCAGCCAAGTGGGACTGGTGTACTGATCATTACATGGAAGTATCATAAAGATTGGGTGAAAAAATGATTGCTGAGATTTTCGGAAACTCGTAGTTTTTTGGAAGCTTGGCAACCCCTTTCAATGAAAGTGATTCTCGTCATTCTCTGCTTGGGGCTACTTCCATCGGACACAAACCATAGCCATAGAACTTGGAACTACATTATTGTGCCAAGTTTCAAAGAGCTAGCACAAAACGTGTTTGATTTAGAGTTCGAACTACATGTATCCATATAGGAGAAAACTGAGTGAAACCTAAACATGAAAACGGTTACTGCAAAGGAATGGTTTAACCTAGAAGAACGAAATTTGGTGAGCCAAGTGGGAATGGTGTACTGATCATTACCTGCAAGTATCATCAAGATTGGGTGAAAAAATGTTTGCTGAGATTTCAGGAAACTCGAAGTTTTTTTGTAGCTTGGCAAAATCTTTCAATGCGAATGATTCTCGTCAGTCTCTGCTTGGACCTACTTCCATAGGACACAAACCATAGCCATAGAACTTGGAACTACATTATTGTGCCAAGTTTCAAAGAGCTAGCATAAGCCGTGTTTGATTTAGAGTTCCAACTACATGTATCCATATAGGAGAAAACAGAGTGAAACCTAAACATGAAAACGGTTACTGCAAAGGGACGGTTTAACCTAGAAGAACGAAATTTGGTGAGCCAACTGGGACTGGTGTACTGATCATTACCTGCAAGTATCATCAAGATTGGGTGAAAAAATGTTTGCTGAGATTTCAGGAAACTCGTAGTTTTTTGGAAGCCTGGCAACCCCTTTCAATTAAAGTGATTCTCGTCAGTCTCTGCTTGGGGCTACTTCCATAGGACACAAACCATAGCCATAGAACTTGGAACTACATTATTGTGCCAAGTTTCAAAGAGCTAGCACAAACCGTGTTTGATTTAGAGTTCCAACTACATGTATCCATATAGGAGAAAACAGAGTGAAACCTAAACATGAAAACGGTTCCTGCAAAGGAACGGTTTAACCTAGAAGAACGAAATTTTGTCAGCCAAGTGGGACTGGTGTACTGATCATTACATGGAAGTATCATAAAGATTGGGTGAAAAAATGATTGCTGAGATTTTCGGAAACTCGTAGTTTTTTGGAAGCTTGGCAACCCCTTTCAATGAAAGTGATTCTCGTCAGTCTCTGCTTGGGGCTACATCCATCGGACGCAAACCATAGCCATAGAACTTGGAACTACATTATTGTGCCAAGTTTCAAAGAGCTAGCACAAACCGTGTTTGATTTAGAGTTCCAACTACATGTATCCATATAGGAGAAAACAGAGTGAAACCTAAACATGAAAACGGTTACTGCAAAGGAACGGTTTAACCTAGAAGAACGAAATTTGGTGAGCCAAGTGGGATTGGTGTACTGATCATTAAATGGAAGTATCATCAAGATTGGGTGGAAAAATGACTGCTGAGATTTGAGGAAACTCGTAGTTTTTTGGAAGCTTTGCAACCCCTTTCAATCAAAGTGATTCTCGTCAGTCTCTGCTTGGGGCTACTTCAATATGACACAAACCATCGCGATAGAATTGGAACTACATTATTGTGCCAAGTTTCAAAGAGATAGAACAAACCGTGTTTGATTTAGAGTTCCAACTACATGTATCCATATAGGAGAAAACAGAGTGAAACTTAAACATGAAAACGATACTGCAAAGGAACGGTTTAACCTAGAAGAACGAAGTTTGGTGAGCCAAGTGGGAATGGTGTACTGATCATTCCCTGCAAGTATCATCAAGATTGTGTGAAAAAATGTTTGCTGAGATTTCAGGAAACTCGTAGTTTTTTGGTAGCTTGGCAAAACCTTTCAATGAGAGTGATTCTCGTCAGTCTCTGCTTGGGGCTACTTCCATAGGACACAAACCATAGCCATAGAACTTGGAACTACATTATTGTGCCAAGATTCAAAGAGCTAGCACAAACCGTGTTTAATTTATAGTTCCAACTACATGTATCCATATAGGAGAAAACAGAGTGAAACCTAAACATGAAAATGGTTACTGCAAAGGAACGGTTTAACCTAGAAGAACGAAAGTGCGTGAGCCAAGGGGGATTGGTGTACTGATCAATAAATGGAAGTATCATCCAGATTGGGTGGAAAAATGATTGCTGAGATTTCAGG